>NW_026731681.1:167500-299354 GCF_028476545.2 Physella acuta | reverse complement strand
CCCTCCCCAGCCACTGGTTCAACACAGCTTCATAAAATGTGTAACTCTTCTGTTTTTAAACTCCTAATTTGTGCCAGCACCATGTTTATAAAGTGGTTTTACCTGCCCTATTTACTTAACGTTTTGTTCAATCTTGCACTGCAGTTTGCTAACTAAACTGTTTTCTAATGTTTCCGTGCTTCAACGTAACGAACATATGCCGAAAAACGAGCAAATTTATCTACATCTACTGCCGTATCTAGGCATTGGGCCAGAGTTTCTTTCAGGCATCTCATCGGGGGTGTTCTGCTGGGTTTATGTGGGTTACAGTAGCAATGTGTAAGTAGCGATGGCGCCAGCATAAGTTCCCTTCACAAAAGTGTGAAGAGAGCACCGTTATATGTGTTGACACCTCCCAACACAAACACAGGCATTTACAGTAGTGTTTGGTGTTCAGTGTTCAGTGTTTAGTTTCCAGTCTCCAGTGTTCAGTGATCACTGTGTATGCTGGATATGCCACAAGACTTTACTAATGGATCAGACAACCAATCAGCGAGCTATGATGTCTTAACAATTTACCATGAACATCACGCAACTCTTCATTAGATACTAATTATTGAACTGACATGCCGTACTCGCTTTTTTATTCTCACCCCATTATTTAACGTTCCTGCTCCACCCCACCGCCTCAACTCGTTCTCGCCTTGCGTGGCGGTCCCCCCCCCCCCCCAGATGTAGCCTGAGGGCGAGAGGTGTCCCCCGGGGCAAGTGGCCCCTGCTGTGAAACCTGAGACGGCCTCATTAGAGCCTCATTGTGGGTGAGAGCGCCAGAAATCAAAGGCAGAAACAAGTCGCCACTTGAGTCAGAAGGCGGGAGATTGTGGACAAACGTCAACTAGCCGTCAGAACACACTGAAATGTCAGAACACAGAGGTCAGAACACACTCAAGAGGTCAAAACACACTCAAGAGGTCAAAACACACTGAAGAGGTCAGAACACACCCGAACGGTCAGAACACAATGAAAAGTTGAGGACACAATAGAAAATTTAAGGACACACTGAAAAGGTCAATTCACATCGTCAGGTTCAGTATAACGATTAAGTATCTTAATCCTAATATATAAAAGCCCATGTGCGCACATCTCTCTCTCTTTCTCTCTCTGTCCGCAACATATTTCCCAAGGCTATGAGATCAGAATGTTCAGCGATATACGGAGAACTTTGTTGAAAATAATATGTTGCATGCTTTAAATGTATAAACTAAATTTTAATTAAAGAAAAAACAAATAAAGCATATACAAATGTAGAAACACATTTTTAATTATGCAACCGGAAAAATGTTTCTTGTTGTGACAAAAACGCATAAAACAATGACGTCACTTGTCACATGTTTAAACTATGGAAAGAAAACAAAACTAATGGCGTCATCTTCCAATTTAAGAATATGAAGAAATGAGCTATTTCATTCAAATTTGATTTAGATCTATAGATCTACTAAAAGTAAGCCTAATATATGAAATGTATACAATTTTCTCGGCCAAAAGTAATACGAATTACTCTAAAAAAACAACATAAATACCATTGAACAGCTGGGGTTTTAACTGAATCATTTCAATCTCTTAATCAGCGTGCGCATCCAATAGTGTGTTGTGTTAAATCAGAGGCGTAGCGAGGGGGGCGGGGGTGCGGACCGCACTGGGTGACACCATTTAGGGGGGTTACAACTAGGCAAAAAAGACCAAAATATTTAAAGAAAAACTTGAGGGGGTGGGTGCAAATCGAAAGTTCGACGGGGGGGGGGGGGGTGCAAATCGAAAGTTTGAAAGTTTGTCCTCGGGAAGGGTCGCTACGCCTCTGGGGGGGGGGGGGGGGGTGACACCATTAAGTGCCGCACCGGGTAACACCCGACCTCGCTACGCCACTGTGTTATATAATAATGTATCTAATTTGATTTTTCTAATAGGTATTGGTAGCCTATGTTATTTTAAATGTGTGTTAAAGTTTAATTGGTGATAATTCAAATGTGATTGGTTGTATTTCACACATGCCATACTCGCTAAGAAAATGTATTCGTCAAGCCTTGTTTAAAATGTAAAAAGCTTTCTATTTATAGATCGCACGCAGGTCTATTAGAAACAAGCTTCGAATGTTGTTACAAAATGTTGTCACAAAATGTTGTAACAAAATGTTGTCACAAAATGTTGTTACAAAATGTTGTCACAAAATGTTGTCACAAAATGTTGTCACAAACTATTTTAGAAATCTTCTGTAGTCCAGGGTGAGGTCGACTCTGTCTAAAAGGCGTAGACAATAAACAATAAACACATTAATTAATCATCTAATTAACCATCTAATTAACCATGTCTAATTCCTCAGCACAGCTGTTACCTTCCCGAGTAAACAAATATCAAACGTTCGAGTTGAAACTCGGGGTGTAGGAAACAACAGAGAATCTGCTCAAATATTGTTCGACTCATTTTAAACAGAAGAACCAGCGGTCACTCTAATGAGACACATTAAAATCTAGCTCATTAACACGGACCGCACACAACGCCATCTGTACCACACACCACAACCACCTAATATACCAGCAACGCACCACCAACCACATAATATACTTGCAACACACACCGCCAACCACACACTAAACGAGCAAACCACATCAACCCACATGTGTGTTCAACCGTTTAACTCCAACCTCCACTTCCAATGACCTGTGAATGTTGTTTACAGTTTCAACAAAGAATCCGAACTTTGAACAAACATCGGCATCGTTTAACCATCATTCTCCCACCCTACTCACCCCTCCCACACTCCCTACCCCTCCCCCCATGATTTTACCATTAGCATTGCATAAGATGTGTCTAAAGAGTACACGCGTATGTAAATAGCAGGAGGGGAGGGAATGTTGTGAGAGCTGACGCGAATATAACGGAAACCAGGGTGAGCAGTCAAGCATGACAACTTTAATGACGTCGATGGTTGGTTTAGTCGTTGTAGCCAACCCTGGAAGCTTGTGTCTCTAGCAGAGTTAACATTTCAGCCAGCATCAATGCATGCAGCTATGCAAGAGTTAATCTTCAGCCAGTATTGAAGCTTGCAGCTATGCAAGAGTTAATCTTCAGCCAGTATTGAAGCTTGCAGCTATGCAAGAGTTAATCTTCAGCCAGTATTGAAGCTTGCAGCTATGCAAGAGTTAATCTTCAGCCAGTATTGAAGCTTGCAGCTATGCAAGAGTTAATCTTCAGCCAGTATTGAAGCTTGCAGCTATGCAAGAGTTAATCTTCAGCCAGTATTGAAGCTTGCAGCTATGCAAGAGTTAATCTTCAGCCAGTATTGAAGCTTGCAGCTATGCAAGAGTTAATCTTCAGCTAGTATTGAAGCTTGCAGCTATGCAAGAGTTAATCTTCAGCTAGTATTGAAGCTTGCAGCTATGCAAGAGTTAATCTTCAGCTAGTATTGAAGCTTGCAGCTATGCACGAGTTAATCTCCGGCCAGTATTGAAGCTTGCAGCTATGCACGAGTTAATCTCCGGCCAGTATTGAAGCTTGCAGCTATGCAAGAGTTAATCTCCAGCCAGTATTGAAGCTTGCAGCTATGCAAGAGTTAATCTTCAGCCAGTATTGAAGCTTGCAGCTATGCAAGAGTTAATCTTCAGCTAGTATTGAAGCTTGCAGCTATGCACGAGTTAATCTCCGGCCAGTATTGAAGCTTGCAGCTATGCACGAGTTAATCTCCGGCCAGTATTGAAGCTTGCAGCTATGCAAGAGTTAATCTCCAGCCAGTATTGAAGCTTGCAGCTATGCAAGAGTTAATCTTCAGCCAGTATTGAAGCTTGCAGCTATGCAAGAGTTAATCTTCAGCTAGTATTGAAGCTTGCAGCTATGCACGAGTTAATCTCCGGCCAGTATTGAAGCTTGCAGCTATGCACGAGTTAATCTCCGGCCAGTATTGAAGCTTGCAGCTATGCAAGAGTTAATCTCCAGCCAGTATTGAAGCTTGCAGCTATGCAAGAGTTAATCTTCAGCCAGTATTGAAGCTTGCAGCTATGCAAGAGTTAATCTTCAGCTAGTATTGAAGCTTGCAGCTATGCACGAGTTAATCTCCGGCCAGTATTGAAGCTTGCAGCTATGCACGAGTTAATCTCCGGCCAGTATTGAAGCTTGCAGCTATGCAAGAGTTAATCTTCAGCCAGTATTGAAGCTTGCAGCTATGCAAGAGTTAATCTTTAGCCAGTATTGAAGCTTACAGCTATGCACGAGTTAATCTCCGGCCAGTATTGAAGCTTGCAGCTATGCAAGAGTTAACCTTCAGCTAGTATTGAAGCTTGCAGCTATGCAAGAGTTAATCTTTAGCCAGTATTGAAGCTTACAGCTATGCACGAGTTAATCTCCGGCCAGTATTGAAGCTTACAGCTATGCAAGAGTAAAACTTCAGACAGTATTGAAGCTTGCAACAGGAGCTGACATTAAAACCTACACAGCACCTATCCTTTAACTTTACCTTTCTACAACTGCTCGGGTAACCAAAAAATGGGAAGACTTACAAATGTATTGACTATTTTAGTTAGTTTTATACAGCAGATAATCAAACTGTCCAGAATTAGCACTATTGGTTTGGTTTGGCGGTGTGGAAGAATAGGATTAATTGAGTGTGTAAAACACATTTGGTTGTTGTTTTTTCTCGGATACGTCTTTAAAAGTTTTAACAGTAGAGCCCACACTACGTGAACACACGTTAAAACCAATTCTCTGATGAAGCACAGTGTCAACCGATCTAGATATCACAAGTTTAGTGAACAAACACAGGATACCACCTTACACAGAATCTTCCTATTTACTAGCTCTACTTCGTCTATTGAATTCTAACGTGACTCCTCCCGACACAAAGGTCTAACGTGACTCCTCCCGACACAAAGGTCTAACGTGACACCTCCCGACACAAAGGTCTTACGTGACACCTCCCGACACAAAGGTCTTACGTGACACATCAGGACAAAGGTCTAACGTGACACATCAGGACAAAGGTCTAACGTGACACCTCCCGACACAAAGGTCTTACGTGACACCTGCCGACACAAAGGTCTTACGTGACACCTCCCGGCACAAAGGTCTTACGTGACACCTCCCGGCACAAAGGTCTTACGTGACACATCAGGACAAAGGTCTAACGTGACACATCAGGACAAAGGTCTAACGTGACACCTCCCGACACAAAGGTCTAACGTGACACCTGCCGACACAAAGGTCTAACGTGACACCTCCCGACACAAAGGTCTAACGTGACACCTCCCGACACAAAGGTCTAACGTGACACTTCCCGGCACAAAGGTCTAACGTGACACCTCCCGACACAAAGGTCTAACGTGACACCTGCCGACACAAAGGTCTAACGTGACACCAACCGGCATCATCAAATAAATTGGGTTAGTCCCAATATCTCACCCGATCAATAACCAGAAAGGGAAGACAACTTTTTCCTTCTGTCGTGAAGATTTTTTTTTTCTCCCAATCTTAGATTTGGTCTACACTATCAGTCTTTCTTCCAGCAGACTTTTTCTCGGGGGGGGGGGGGGGTCTACATTTTCTAGGGGGAGGGGCGGGGGGGGGGGCGGTCTACATTTTCTGAGGGGGGGGGGGGGCAGACACTAGTAAAAATATATGTTTACTATATAAATTCCATCTCGTTCGCTTGGAAAAAAAACCCGAAAAGATGCATGGAAGAAACTCTGTACACTATGGAGCTAGTTGCTTCATCATAGCATCACGTTTTATGTCTTCACCGGAATCACATTTTATCTTTTCACAGTGAATTTCGGACAAGGGGGCTATTATTGTTACAACAGTTGCTAGCAAGTTATGTTGCCAACTACAACATTCCTTAATCAGGTATCTTTCTAAACATTTGAAATGTTGCGCACCAGTGTGAACATTGTGTTACAGGAACGTTTATCTGGCTACCCAGGTGTGAAGCGATGTTTGTAAACAAATGTATACTGCTTGTGTTGTAGGCATTAGGGAAAGCCTTCATTGAATCGCCCAGTCGAAGGTTAGCCTTAAGGGAGAATAAACTACACAAAAGATCTGGTGAAATGTACCAGTAAAAGAGGTTTAATCGTACCACGTAGAGAAGCTTCAATTGTAACAGTTTTAATTCTATACATCATAGTTTATTAAAGATTAATATATTTTCCGTATTTAAAATCAAATACAATAAATTAGAAACGAAATATTGGAAAATATTACATCTGCAACCATCAAATGCGTGTAAATAATGTTGTAACAGTATAATAACGATAGTTTATGTGTTGCAGTCATACATCGAAAGCAAACAAAAAATATGCACATAGATAAAATATTTGTTAGTATTTTTTGCCAAGCATGGTAAAAATGATTACATTTTAAAAAACTATTAAAATCATTTTTTTTTTTAAATTCGTTAAAATAAATATAGTTAAAAAGTCGTAAAAAAATTAGAAACGAAGTATCAATAACAAAAGGCGTAAAGGTTTAGCAAGAAACAGAAAACACTAATGAAAGTATTGAAAGTTGATCTAATGCTGTAACAACAAGAACGCTCTAACGTGTGAGATCGTGTACACTAAAAAGTCGTGAAACTTTAGGCACGAGAGAAACAAATTTGGCGTACCCACCTGTCTGCCCGTTAGTCCAGGAGTGAGGGCCCCCATGCGACCAGACGTCTCCTATCAAGTGCTCAGGGCGAGCAAATGACGTCATCAGCCAATGAGCAGACTTCACGCCACTGCCCCAAGCGAAAGAGGGGGGGGGGATGACAATGTGTCTATTCAAGACTACTAGTGCGCATGTCAGACTTTAAAACGAGCTACATTTGAGATGGTGTGGGGTGGGGATGGTTGATGGGGAGTGGGGGGGGGGGGGGATTCTTTTGCCGCATCGAACCCGTCTGTCGTATGCTGCTGTTTATTTTTTCTTCTGGCGGGAAAAGCTGTTTCTTACGTTCGTGTAGTGACGTCACCTTTGTTTACTTTGGCAGATGTAAACACGCCCCGACGTCTGCTAGCTGTTGGTCGTCTGTTGGCGTGGAGTGTGAGGTACAAAGTCCATCTCTAGGTCTTGACTGACCACGTTACTCTCCCCTCCCCCACCTCTACCCCCCCCCCCCCCCCCCCCCCCCCCCCGCCCCACGGTCATCTAGATATTTCTTACCTTGTACATGTTCCACTCATTACAACGTCGATGTCATCACAAGATTACCTCCAGCCACTTTTTTCTGCTTATGCATTTACATTTTTACAATTGTCTGTTTTACGTTAGTCTTGATGATATGTGTGTGTTTGTCTTAACGTCATGTGTATGTGTGGTTGTTAAGTAAGTGGTATTCCTGATGTATGTGTGTGGTTGTGGTTGTGCTGATGTATGTGTGGTTGTGGTTGTGCTGATGTATGTGTGTGATTGTGGTTGTCCTGATGTATGTGTGTGGTAGTCCTGATGTATGTGTGTGGTAGTCCTGATGTATGTGTGTGGTTGTGGTTGTGCTGATGTATGTGTGTGGTTGTGTTAGTCCTAAAAATGTGTGTGGTTGTGTTAGTCCTGTTGTATGTGTGCGATTGTGGTAGTCAAGATGTATCTGAAAGTGGTAATGGTTGTTGTATTCGTGGTTGTACTCTGTATGTGTGTAAAGATGTCATTGCAGTGTCTCTATAGAAATTTTAAAACTCTATTCTAAAGAAAAGCAGGGATCAACAGCTAAATTTGATATAAAAAAAAATAGCGAAAAAACATTTTTTTCTTCCATATTTTTTGGAAGGAATTCATTTTATGTAAAAGAAAGCAAGGGAAATAATGCACCGTTTTATAAAATTGAAAATTGTAAAACATGAATTATTTCCCCTTACAAACAGATATGCTTGAAAAAAATTAAAAGTTAACATTGAATTTTAAAAAAAAAAATGTATTTTATTATCCCTTGAGAATGAAGAAGCATCCATATATTATACACTGGATCACCCATGTCCAGATCCATGTAATGATCTGACTAAGGCTAAATATATAAAGGGGTAAAATTTCTGTCCTCGATGTTATCACAACACGTTACACAAGAGGACGCAAAAAATGTCCTACAATACACCAAGCTACACAAGAGGACATACAGAAAATGTGCCACTACAGGCCACGCTACACAATAGGACACACACAAAATGTCCTACAACACACAACGCTACACAAGAGGACATACAGAAAATGTGCCACTACACACCACGCTACACAAGAGGACATACAGAAAATGTGCCACTACACACCACGCTACACAAGAGGACATACAGAAAATGTGCCACTACACACCACGCTACACAATATGACACACAGAAAATGTGCCACACAACACCACGCACCACTGCTCATGTCGTACGTGATGGCGTATGCACGAACTTGCGCACCGCTGGCGTCGGCATACCGAACCGGCGCGGCGTGGAACCGGAAACCTCTGGGGGGAAGCTCCTCCGTGCCCCTGAGGTTCTCCACGATCAGCTTCCCCCGGGGGAGGTAGGTCTGGTGGATGGGCAGACTCCGGGCGTTCTGACCGCCCTCGCTGAGGGGGTCGGGACTGAGCGTGTCCGAGGCGATCATCTTGACATGTCGCTGCTCCAGGAGAAATCTGCCAGCCGCCTCGCTGATTGACGGGAACACCATCTCCCTGGAAGGTCAGGTTTAACATGTATGTACTTTGTTAACTTACAAATTTGAAAGATCAGATTAAACATTTAAGTACTTTGTTAACTTACAAATTTGAAAGATCAGATTAAACATTTAAGTACTTTGTTAACTTACAAATTTGAAAGCTCATGTAAGCACTTTGTTAACTTACAAACTTGAAAGATCAAATTTAACATGTACGCACTTTGTTAACTTACAAACTTGAAAGATCAAATTTAACATGTACGCACTTTGTTAACTTACAAACTTGAAAGATCAAATTTAACATGTACATACTTTTGTTAACTTACAAACTTGAAAGATCAAATTTAACATGTACATACTTTGTTAACTTACAAACTTGAAAGATCGGATTTAACATGTAAGTACTTTGTTAACTTATAAACACCAAGTTATAATCAAAAAGTTTCTAATCAGTAAATCACATTCAAAGAATGACCTACGTATAAATTACAACAAAACCGTAATATAGCCCACCTAAGTAACTGGTTCTCTGGACCGAGGTTCTACCCACCTAAGTAACTGGCTCGAAATACTGAGGTACTACCCACCTAAGTAACTGGCTCGAAATACTGAGGTACTACCCACCTAAGTAACTGGCTCTAAATACTGAGGTACTACCCACCTAAGTAACTGGCTCTAAATACTGAGGTACTACCCACCTAAGTAACTGGCTCTAAATACTGAGGTACTACCCACCTAAGTAACTGGCTCTAAATACTGAGGTACTACCCACCTAAGTAACTGGCTCTAAATACTGAGGTACTACCCACCTAAGTAACTGGCTCTAAATACTGAGGTACTACCCACCTAAGTAACTGGCTCTCTGTACTGAGGTACTACCCACCTAAGTAACTGGCTACTGAGGTACTACCCACCTAAGTAACTGGCTCTAAATACTGAGGTACTACCCACCTAAGTAACTGGCTCTCTGTACGGAGGTACTACCCACCTAAGTAACTGGCTCTAAATACTGAGGTACTACCCACCTAAGTAACTGGCTCTCTGTACGGAGGTACTACCCACCTAAGTAACTGGCTACTGAGGTACTACCCACCTAAGTAACTGGCTACTGAGGTACTACCCACCTAAGTAACTGGCTACTGAGGTACTACCCACCTAAGTAACTGGCTACTGAGGTACTACCCACCTAAGTAACTGGCTACTGAGGTACTACCCACCTAAGTAACTGGCTACTGAGGTAATACCCACCTAAGTAACTGGCTCTCTATACTGAGGTACTACCCACCTAAGTAACTGGCTACTGAGGTACTACCCACTTAAGTAACTGGCTCTGTACCGAGGTACTATCCACCTAAGTAACTGGCTCTGTACTGAGGTACTACCCACCTAAGTAACTGGCTACTGAGGTACTACCCACCTAAGTAACTGACTCTCTGTACTGAGGTACTACCCACCTAAGTAACTGGCTACTGAGGTACTACCCACCTAAGTAACTGACTCTCTGTACTGAGGTACTACCCACCTAAGTAACTGGC
This sequence comes from Physella acuta, assembly GCF_028476545.2. Taxonomy (NCBI): domain Eukaryota; kingdom Metazoa; phylum Mollusca; class Gastropoda; family Physidae; genus Physella; species Physella acuta. The sequence goes on along the minus strand of NW_026731681.1, from coordinate 289,179 downwards.
TACTGAGGTACTACCCACCTAAGTAACTGACTCTCTGTACTGAGGTACTACCCACCTAAGTAACTGGCTACTGAGGTAATACCCACCTAAGTAACTGGCTCTCTATACTGAGGTACTACCCACCTAAGTAACTGGCTCTCTATACTGAGGTACTACCCACCTAAGTAACTGGCTACTGAGGTAATACCCACCTAAGTAACTGGCTCTCTATACTGAGGTACTACCCACCTAAGTAACTGGCTACTGAGGTACTACCCACCTAAGTAACTGGCTACTGAGGTACTACCCACCTAAGTAACTGGCTACTGAGGTACTACCCACCTAAGTAACTGGCTCTCTATACTGAGGTACTACCCACCTAAGTAACTGGCTACTGAGGTACTACCCACCTAAGTAACTGGCTCTCTGTACTGAGCTACTACCCACCTAAGTAACTGGCTCTCTGTACTGAGCTACTACCCACCTAAGTAACTGGCTCTCTGTACTGAGCTACTACTCACCTAAGTAACTGGGTCTCTGTACTGAGGTACTACCCACCTAAGTAACTGGCTACTAAGGAACTACCCACCTAAGTAACTGGCTCTCTGTATTGAGGTACTACCCACCCAAGTAACTGGCTCTCTGTATAGAGGTACTACCCACCTAAGTAACTGGCTACTGTGGTACTACCCACCTAAGTAACTGGCTACTGAGGTACTACCCACCTAAGTAACTGGCTACTGAGGTACTACCCACCTAAGTAACTGGCTACTGAGGTACTACCCACCTAAGTAACTGGCTACTGAGGTACTACCCACCTAAGTAACTGGCTACTGAGGTACTACCCACCTAAGTAACTGGCTACTAAGGAACTACCCACCTAAGTAACTGGCTCTCTGTATTGAGGTACTACCCACCCAAGTAACTGGCTCTCTGTATAGAGGTACTACCCACCTAAGTAACTGGCTACTGAGGTACTACCCACCTAAGTAACTGGCTACTGAGGTACTACCCACCTAAGTAACTGGCTACTGAGGTACTACCCACCTAAGTAACTGGCTACTAAGGAACTACCCACCTAAGTAACTGGCTCTCTGTATTGAGGTACTACCCACCCAAGTAACTGGCTCTCTGTATAGAGGTACTACCCACCTAAGTAACTGGCTACTGAGGTACTACCCACCTAAGTAACTGGCTACTGAGGTACTACCCACCTAAGTAACTGGCTACTGAGGTACTACCCACCTAAGTAACTGGCTACTGTGGTACTACCCACCTAAGTAACTGGCTACTGAGGTACTACCCACCTAAGTAACTGGCTACTGAGGTACTACCCACCTAAGTAACTGGCTCTCTGTACTGAGGTACTACCCACCTAAGTAACTGGCTCTAAATACTGAGGTACTACCCACCTAAGTAACTGGCTACTGAGGTACTACCCACCTAAGTAACTGGCTCTCTGTACTGAGGTACTACCCACCTAAGTAACTGGCTACTGAGGTACTACCCACCTAAGTAACTGGCTCTCTGTACTGAGGTACTACCCACCTAAGTAACTGGCTCTAAATACTGAGGTACTACCCACCTAAGTAACTGGCTACTGAGGTACTACCCACCTAAGTAACTGGCTACTCAGGTACTACCCACCTAAGTAACTGGCTACTGAGGTACTACCCACCTAAGTAACTGGCTCTCTGTACTGAGGTACTACCCACCCAAGTAACTGGCTCTCTGTATAGAGGTAATACCCACCTGAGTAACTGGCTCTCTATACTGAGGTACTACCCACCTAAATAACTGGCTACTGAGGTACTACCCACCTAAGTAACTGGCTACTGAGGTACTACCCACCTAAGTAACTGGCTACTGAGGTACTACCCACCTAAGTAACTGGCTCTCTGTACTGAGGTACTACCCACCTAAGTAACTGGCTACTGAGGTACTACCCACCTAAGTAACTGGCTCTCTGTACTGAGGTACTACCCACCTAAGTAACTGGCTACTCAGGTACTACCCACCTAAGTAACTGGCTACTGAGGTACTACCCACCTAAGTAACTGGCTACTGAGGTACTACCCACCTAAGTAACTGGCTCTCTGTACTGAGGTACTACCCACCCAAGTAACTGGCTCTCTGTATAGAGGTAATACCCACCTAAGTAACTGGCTCTCTATACTGAGGTACTACCCACCTAAATAACTGGCTACTGAGGTACTACCCACCTAAGTAACTGGCTACTGAGGTACTACCCACCTAAGTAACTGGCTACTGAGGTACTACCCACCTAAGTAACTGGCTACTGAGGTACTACCCACCTAAGTAACTGGCTACTGAGGTACTACCCACCTAAGTAACTGGCTACTGAGGTACTACCCACCTAAGTAACTGGCTACTGAGGTACTACCCACCTAAATAACTGGCTACTGAGGTACTACCCACCTAAGTAACTGGCTACTGAGGTACTACCCACCTAAATAACTGGCTACTGAGGTACTACCCACCTAAGTAACTGGCTACTGAGGTACTACCCACCTAAGTAACTGGCTACTGAGGTACTACCCACCTAAGTAACTGGCTCTCTGTATTGATGTACAACCTGCTGTTGTTAAACCTCCATGACCAGCCGAAGTTGAAGATGACAGCGGCCTCTGGGGGGATCTCGCCGTGCTGTTTCTCCCACTCCAGCACCTGTAGAGAAGACATCACTGGTGAGTACTTCACCTCGACACGCGCATGCTAACATTTTTTTAAAATGACGTCACACATGACCTTGTCTAGTGGTGCCATGTAACTGTTGTTCAGGCTGGCCTCTCGTGAGCAGTCAATCATCACACCCTCACCGATCGTGTTCTCAATGGGGACATCGTCCAGTGTTTGGCCGTCTGAGGCAACAGAAATGTGTGAGTATTTCAACCCTAAATTATAACATTGTCATTTGGCTGAGTTAAACACATTTTTTTCACAGTCAGCCCGTCTTTAGGCAAGCGTATATATTACTGTAAATTATACCCTTCATTTTTTACTTTCTCGTAGATCTATATACAAAGTATAGATAAAGTCTTGTAATCGTGCAAAAAAAACAATCGAGATTTTTATAAATCTCGGCGTTTTACACCTCATTGATACGGAAAAACATAATTTTGCAATCTTGTTCGTACGTTACAGCTGGGTTGATGAAATTTCATATATAAGTATTTTATCAAAATAGTAGATCCTGATCAACTTTTGAGCGATTTCCGATAACCGGAAGTGGTACTTTTTCTACTTTGAATTTTTCAAAAGCCTATTACTTGAGTACTATTTCAGATAGATAAATGAAATTTCACATGTAAGTAAAAGATCTAATTCTCTACTTTCTGTCAAATGTTGAATAATTTCCGTTGACTAAGTACTAATTTACGCTATTTCCGATTTCTAAAAAAACGCATGTAAATTTATAAAGTACTAATAATATCCCGCACTATTATGCACATTTTATTAGGCGTTCACTTGGTGTGCAATTTTTTTTTTTACAAGATTCTATTCTATTATAAAAGTTTAAGTACTTAAAAATGGATTACAAATATTGTCTATGTCCTGAGTTGCCATCCCTCGTAGTTTTATATTTGAATATTCGAGAAAGTTTAGGGGAGATCACTCCCGGTTTATTTTAAAAGCACTTGTTCAGATCATTAAATTAACAATAATTTTAAACTTAGTTTAACCCGCTGTAGGAAATCGAAACGTTTTTAACTGCCAGAAACATATTTTAAAGTGGTTTGTTTATAAAACATTTAGTTTGAGAATAGCTCACGTGAACTTCTATAGATGGTACTCACCCATGACGAAATGTACAGGGGCATCCATGTGTGTCCCTCCATGCTCTCCGCTTTCGTACCTGCCGTTCTCTGCGCTGTGGGCAAAACATGAGAAACATAGGCGGATTTAACATTCTGGTACGAACATGAGAAACACGGATAGACTGAGCTACATCCTTAACATTCTGGTCAAAACATGAGAAATATGTTAGCTACTTCCTTAACATTCTGGTCAAAATATGAGAAATATGTTAGCTACATCCTTAACATTCTGAAACCACACCACAGCGAGATACTAAATTGTCACATAAAAATACATTGTAACTCTACTGTCACATTAAAATCAAATTGTGTCCGTTGCTAGCAATGTCACATGAACTATGTAGTAACGACCTTCTCGCCTAAATTCTCATTTCCAATGTTTACTTCCGTGAGTGATTAACTGCTCACCTGTCAAATGTTTACTAACGTGAGTACTTAATGCTCACAGGTAAAAAGTTTACTTTCGTGAGTGATTAACTGCTCACATGTCAAATGTTTACTAACGTGAGTACTTAAATGGACACAGGTAAAAAGTTTCCTAACGTGAGTACTTAATGCTCACACAACACACACGTACTTACAACACGCCAGGCAAGTATTCGCCACGTGACACCAACGACCTGTTGTAGTGCGGTTGTCCAGGCGACATTAAGGTCAGCGGACCGTGTCGATGAGACAGGTCAATGACCCGAGCATCCAGCACCACGAGACACAATGTCAGCAATCCAACCTTCATCCCATACATTTTGAGCTATACTCTCTAACCAGCAGGCCGACAAATTGTTTTATTTTGTTCCGCCTTAAAGTACACCATTTCAAATTTGCACTTTACCACGCAGGCGCATGCGCGTTGTACGACGATCCGACAGCCAATCGTATTGCTGGAAAAAAAAATTACGTTTCTCACTCACCCCCCCCCCCTTCCAGTAGCGGCAGATCCTACGACTCACAGAGTTCCAGACTAGATAAGGGGTGGGGGGAGGGCGTTTAATGAGGAGGGAGTGGGGACGGTATGACTAATGGGCGGGGATGGGGACGACGACGAAGGGATGGGGATGGTGGGAGGGGGACATACAACCCTGACGAAGAAACCTCAGTAGCACTACATCACAGTAGTCTGGGACCCCGCTGTTTTTCATCTTACACTTCTGTACAACAACATCGTTCATATGTTGTCTTTACTTCACGAAATGTGAACAGTGATGAAATGTAAGCCTCAATTTCCTACTGCTGGTTGCATCTTGAATCGTTTAATGCACATCAAAGTACAGTGTAAGGCTCACTAAAAGCTTGAAAATGGTATGTGGTTATTTCATCTCTGTGATGTAATCAAGACGATGAGGTACAGGCATAATGTGTAACTCTTCAATGTTTGTGTTGGTGTGTGTAGGTGATGGGAAGTTCAGCGCGAATCTTCAATGGTGCTGTGACGTCATCAGAATGTGTGTAAACAAAACGAAAATCTGCATCAAACTTGGTCAATGTGTAGTGCGTGTGTATGTGTGGGTGTGCGTGATCGTCTGAACGTGCGTTCGTCTGTCGGTGTTTGTAAGTCTGTGTGTGTGTATGTGTGCGTGTTTGTCTTATGAGCAGGCCTTTGTTTTAAGGCCAACTGATCGGTGTGAAGTCTTGGAATAAACTGATGTTGGTTTAGTAATGGCCAGTTGTATTGTTGTAGTGTAATCAAGTCGATTCGCCTAAACATTATCTCTATATGGAAATTGTACTGGATTGTTTTCTTCTATAGAATGTCTGTCTTGTAAATTCTAGACCACGGGTTCCCAACCTGGGGGTCGCGACCCCCAGGGGGGTCGCGAAGGTCTTTCTGGGGGGTCGCCAACTGGTATACTAAACCTTAGTAATTTGAAACAAAACATAAATATTTAGAAGAATTTTTGAAATTCGGCTTCATTAACATCACTGGAAATGTAATAGAGAAGAAACAAAGCGCACTGTACAAAGTTGTTCTCAGTCACGAATCTATGAAATCTTCAAAACTAAAACGTCATTTGAGACGAGTCATTCGGAACACACCAAAAAATATATGGAGTTCTTTCGTCGGTAAGAAGCTAGTTGCAAACGCCAGAGACTTGATCGAACAGGAAGTTTTCACCAGCATCAAATGAAGTCGCAATAGAAAATGCCAAGCAAAAAAAAAAAAAAAAAAAAAAAAATAGGAGAAAATCTCATCAAACGCTGCATGTACGTAAATGTTAAATAACACAGTTTTATTGAAATTAAGCTTTCACCATTGTTTGCTTTTCAAGTTGATAAATCAACAGACGTGAGTTTGTGTTCGCAGTTGCTGGTCTGTGTCTATATTCATGCGGATGATAGTAAAGTAGAGTTGCTCTTTTGTGAAGATAGCATGGAGAAAATAAATACCTTTTTTGAAACTGGATGATTAAAATTGGTTAGAACGGCTGTGGGGGTTTGTACGGATTGTGCGCCATCTATGTTTAGGTTAAAATCGGGCTTTCAGAAAACAGAAAAGATTTAGCTCCCTAACCACTACCCTAACCAATCGACATCAAGAGTCCATTGCTAGTATAAGTCGTAAATTATATAAAATCTGGAGCCTTCAAAGAACTGAGCAAAAACATTAATATAGATCACTAGGTTCTGCTCTTCTACACTACAGGACGCTGGCTGTCAAACAAAATGTTGTAAATTGTGTTTTTGAATTGAAATCTGAAATCAAATTGTTCTTGGAAGTGCAAAGGAAACAAGACTTTTTGGTATACTTAAAACGACATAGTCTATGTGGTTGGAGAGAGTATCATATCTAGCAGATGTGTTCGAACATCAAGATAAGCTTAACCTGAAGCTTCAGGGAAAATGAACGAATATTATAACTTTCCATGATAATCTCTGGGCATTTTTATCGAAGCTGCAAAATCGGTAAAGAAAATAAATCTTGGAAATATTGTAAATTTGAGAAACTCTGCGGTGTGGTAAATGAATCTGATTGTGAGATAATTAAAATTTTGAAAGAAGCGATTTCTGGGCATCTTGAATCTCCTGAAAACGAACTGCATTGCTATTTCTCTGAGCTGAAAAAAAGAAGAATCTGCATTTACGCATTACCCATTCTCTTCTTCCCTTGATGTTGCCAGCATTACCGATGAATTACAAGATGAATTCTTTGATTTGCAGAATGATTCCGAGTAAGATGAAAAACTTCAGACACAGTTCTGGTGCAGTATTCACCATTCATACCCAAACGTAAAATTGATTGACTTTTCGAGAATATATTTTCAACACTATTCTTCGATTAAAAACAAAATTAAGATAATTATAATGACATAGGTTGGCGTTAACAAATTTTTTTAAAAATTAAAAACTTAACCACGAAGGTTTAGTTAATAGTATTCAATTTTACTCATGCTATTAAAATAGTTATCAAGAGTAGTTCATATTGAAAGTCTACTAGAAAATCTTAATTTAGTGCTTATTAATTTCCATACTAATTTCGGCTTTTTAATTCTATGGGGGTCGAGGGTCACTTACTTTTTATAAAAGGGGTCGCCACTCGAAAAAGGTTGGGAACCACTGTTCTAGACACATAAGATGACACACAAGAAGACAGACACACTAGCAGACGCACCAGAACACTTAAGAAAACAGACACACAAGAAGACAGACACACAAGAAGACAGACACATAAGAAACAGAGGCGAAGCGATGGGGGGCAAGGGGGACATATGTCCCCGGGCTCCGACCTTAGGGGGCGCCAAAATGGGTTGTAAAAACAAATTAAAATGTTAATTTAGCTGCATTTTGAAGTTGGGGGGGGGGGTGAACATCGAAAGTTTGAGGGGGGTGCAAATCGAAAACTTGAGGGGGGTGCAAATCGAAAACTTGAGGGGGGTGCAAATCGAAAACTTGAGGGGGGGGTGCAAATTGAAAATTCGCTCCCGAGGGGGGCGCCAAATTGAATGTTTGTCCCCGGGCGCCGAGAAGGGTCTCTACGCCTCTGATAAGAAAACAGACAAATAAGAAAACAGACACACTAAAAGACACAAGAAGACAGGTACATCAGAAAGCAGACACACTAAAAGACACAAGAAAACAGACCCATCAGAAAACAGACACACTAAAAGACACAAGAAGACTGACACATCAGAAAACAGACACACCACAAGGCAGACACTCTATCAAAGAGAGCAATATTTTTTATCTGTGAAGGGGAACAGATTGTTGCATTAGATTCCAGTCATGATTATATCACATGTTTTCTTTAGCGAGCGGCTACCAGTTTGTTTGTTTGTTTAAATCAGCGGACGAGACACGCTGTAATGGAATGTGCTACATCTAGTCACGATCTGAAACATCACTCTAAATATATACCAGGTCTTGATACATAACCCCCCCCCCCACTATACCAGGTCTTGATACATAACCCCCCCCCCCACTATACCAGGTCTTGATACATAACCCCCCCCCACTATACCAGGTCTTGATACATGACCCCCCCCCACTATACCAGGTCTTGATACATGAACACCCCCCCCCCCCCCCGCTATACCAGGTCTTGATACATAACCCCCCCCCCCCCCCACTATACCAGGTCTTGATACATGACCCCCCCCCCCACTATACCAGGTCTTGATACATGAACACCCCCCCCCCGCTATACCAGGTCTTGATACATAACTCCCCCCCCCCCCACTATACCAGGTCTTGATACATGACCCCCCCCACTATACCAGGTCTTGATACATGACCCCCCCCCCCACTATACCAGGTCTTGATACATGACCCCCATCACACACACTATACTAGACCTTACATGACCCCCACTATAACAGGTCTTGCTGCATGCCTCCCCCCCCCCACTATACTAGACCTTACATGACCCCCCCCCCCCCCACTATACCAGTTCTGTCAACATGACCCTCCCCCCTCTGGTATCGAAAATTTTGTCACAGAATTTTCTGGAATCGAATATTCTGCTATATTATAATGACCATTAATCAAATAATAGAAAAAAATGCCCTTTTTAGACTGACCTAGTCAGCGAATATCTATTGAACACGTTTACATTAGGTAGCACTCAGTTCGTGAGGAGTTGAGGCCAATATGAACCAGTGTGTAATGAGATCTGGCAACATTTACAACTTGAACCTGGCTGATTTCCTATAAAGGTGTATTTGATGTTGTATTGTCATGTAGTGTATTTGATGTTGTTATTGTCAGGTAGTGTATTTGATGTTGTATTGTCGGGTAGTTTCCTTGTTTACTTTAGTCTACCTGTAGAGCAACAAGCTGTATTGAACACCACGACCTACTGTTCGTACAGATTAAATCTCTAGAACATTCGAGCATGATTATATGAACGTTTATTACAAGCAACAATACATGAGAATGCAATCGATGAAGGCACCAACAAATTAATAGACTATAGCTGCCAGGAAAGACATTAAACAAACAATAGAAGCAGTCATTGAGCTATGCTTAGCTGCGCCATTTTCTTCTTCTAACTTTGGGTCAAAGGTCATGGCGAAAGCTCGAACTTGACCCCCAGTCCCACGGTCAAATTTTGTGGGGTTGGCGAAAAATCTGAAGTTCTTGGCCGGAAGTTGATCCGTCCCCTTCAAGTTCTCCACGATGAGCCGGTCCCTGGGCAGATAAGTCGTGTGGATGTGGGGGCGTGGGAGTGGCTTCCCCCTGAGTTTCATGGCGTCAGGGCTGACCGTGTCTGTCCCGATGATCTTGATGTTCCGCTTGTACAGGAGGAAGTCGGACACCGTCTCGCTAATGGAGGGGAAGACAAAGTTGCTGGGGACAAACACAAGGGGTGTCGTTTTAGTTTGTTTATGGACCAACATAAATGGTTCGTAATTAACTGGTTCTGTTATTAACTCTGTTTGTTCTGAAAGGGAGGTCTATTATTAATACCTTTTTGTTCGTGAAATGAGGTCTCTTATTAATTCTCTTTGTTTTGTTCTGAAAGTGAATGGAAACCAACCTAATATTGCCTTTCGCGTCTCCTACATAATCCAGTGGATTGCCGAACTTTGCCGACCAGCCAAAGTTGAAGATGACGGCAGCCTGGTCAGGTATTTTGCCGTGTTTGATCTCCCACTCTTCAATCTGAAGATAAAACAATCTTTTTTATTAAAAAATTATAACAATATAACGGGAGTGATCTCCCCTAAACTTTCTCGCATATTCTTATTTAACAGTCTGGGTTGGAATGACATTTCCAGTGCAATCGGGTTATAGAAATATAGAAATTTGTCATGAAACCTAACAGTTTTCGAGAAAACTCGTAGAAAAATTATTAGAACATGCTTGAGTAAAAAAAATGATACAAAAATAGTAAATTCTAAAGGTTTTTGTGAAATCAGAAATAGAAAAAAAATACGCCTTACGGTAACTGGAAATCGCTCAAAATATGACATATATTAATTTCTATCCACCAAACTGCAACGGTATTCGTTGTTTTAGATACCGGATTTAAGTACCACTTCTGGTTACCAGAAATCCTTCAAATTTCACAGAAACAATGAAACACTATTCCACGAATTACGAGAAAAATGAAAGTGTATGAGTATAATAAGTTTGTATTTTTTTTTTATTTTTTGTTTGTGCAGTTTTTCGTTGCGCATTTTTCTCGGATCCATACACAGACAGACAGACAGATAGACAAAACAATTTTTCCCGGTATGAAACGTTGATACAATTTTTACGATTAAAGCATTTCCTCCATACTTAATTTACGAGTAAGGAAATACGAGACAAAGACATTAAAATTCATCAAACAAAAATGAGACAAAACAGTTTTTAAATTGGCCTAACAAGAAATAAGACAAGACACTTTTCTTAGTTTCAAACAAGCGATTACATATGTAATCGATATAGGTTGTTTTTTAACAAAATTCACAAATGTCTTTGGTGCATTTGTCGACAGCTGTATCAAAACACAAAGTAAATTGTTAGGTGTAGTCACGTCAGGATTAACGAATATTTTTTAGAGTGCTTGAAACAAATTGTGTGAAAATATTTGAGAGTTCCATAAAAACTTTAAGTCTAATGTTTTTATTCTCAGAGATATTTGGTTTGATGAGACGTAATTTTTTTTTTAAATTTAATACGTGAAATCTTCCAAATTTTAAAATACGGTAATAACATCTTTCATTTGGTCTAAGAAAATCTTTTAGGTGATGTAAGCAGATATTTTAGAAAGCTTAAAAAATATCTTCATATTGTATAAGAAGAACTGACCTTCTCTTGACCTAACCTTCTCTATTGTGACCTCTGACCTTCTCTATAGTGACATGACCTTCTATAAAATGACCTGACCTCTAAAGTGACCTCTGGCCTTCTTTAAAGTGACCTAACAATCTCTAAATTGACCGGACCTTCTCTAAGGTGACCTGACCTTCTCTAAAGTGACCTGGTACTCCCGATCTTGTCTCGCCTCCTCTGAGCAGTCGATCATGACGCCTTCAGCGATCGTGTCCTCGATCGTCAACTTCTCAAGTGTTTTCGAACCTGGGAGCATGAGAATGAAGGTCGGTGTAAAGTGTGCACGACTAGTTCATGACTAAAGTCACATTCAACATTCCATTGGTCCGCCGGTGTCCGTCTGTCGGTGTCCGTCTGTCTGTCGGTGTCCGTCTGTCTGTCGGTGTCCGTCTGTCTGTCGGTGTCCGTCTGTCGGTGTCCGTCTGTCGGTGTCCGTCTGTCTGTCGGTGTCCGTCTGTCGGTGTCCGTCTGTCTGTCGGTGTCCGTCTGTCGGTCCGTCCGTCTGTCTGTCGGTGTCCGTCTGTGGGTGTCCGTCTGTCTGTCGGTGTCCGTCTGTCGGTGTCCGTCTGTCTGTCGGTGTCCGTCTGTCTGTCGGTGTCCGTCTGTCGGTGTCCGTCTGTCGGTGTCCGTCTGTCTGTCGGTGTCCGTCTGTCGGTGTCCGTCTGTCGGTGTCCGTCTGTCTGTCGGTGTCCGTCTGTCGGTGTCCGTCTGTCTGTCGGTGTCCGTCTGTCGGTCCGTCCGTCTGTCTGTCGGTGTCCGTCTGTCGGTGTCCGTCTGTCTGTCGGTGTCCGTCTGTCGGTGTCCGTCTGTCTGTCGGTGTCCGTCTGTCGGTGTCCGTCTGTCGGTGTCCGTCTGTCTGTCGGTGTCCGTCTGTCGGTCCGTCCGTCTGTCTGTCGGTGTCCGTCTGTCGGTGTCCGTCTGTCTGTCGGTGTCCGTCTGTCGGTGTCCGTCGGTCTGTCGGTGTCCGTCTGTCGGTGTCCGTCTGTCTGTCGGTGTCCGTCTGTCGGTTTCCGTCTGTCTGTCGGTGTCCGTCTGTCGGTGTCCGTCTGTCTGTCGGTGTCCGTCTGTCGGTGTCCGTCTGTCTGTCGGTGTACGTCTGTCGGGGTCCGTCGGTTTTATTTCTATCAAACCGCTGGTTTTATGGTTGCAACCAGTTAAATATTGTTAGCTTATGTACATCTTACCTTTACTGAAGTGTGACATGTACAACTCACCTTTACTGAAGTGTGACGGTGTGTACAACTCACCCTTACTGAAGTGTGACGTGTACAGCTCACCTTTACTGAAGTGTGACGTGTACAGCTCGACTTTACTGAAGTGTGACGGTGTGTACAACTCACCTTTACTGAAGTGTGACGTGTACAGCTCACCTTTACTGAAGTGTGACGTGTACAATTCACCTTTACTGAAGTGTGACGTGTACAGCTCACCTTTACTGAAGTGTGACGTGTACAATTCACCTTTACTGAAGTGTGACGTGTACAATTCACCTTTACTGAAGTGTGACGTGTACAACTCACCTTTACTGAAGTGTGACGGTGTGTACAACTCACCTTTACTGAAGTGTGACGTGTACAACTCACCTTTACTGAAGTGTGACGTGTACAGCTCGACTTTACTGAAGTGTGACGTGTACAATTCACTTTTACTGAAGTGTGACGGTGTGTATAACTCACCTTTACTGAAGTGTGACGTGTACAATTCACCTTTACTGAAGTGTGACGGTGCGTACAACTCACCTTTACTGAAGTGTGACGGTGTACAACTCACCTTTACTGAAGTGTGACGGAGCGTCAATGTGCGTCCCAACATGTTCCCCGATGCTGTAAGCTCCTGACTCCATACTTGGGATAAATATGAGAACATATACTTGGGATAAAGATGAGAACTTAGAGCTCAAAAGTTCATGACTGAGTAGCTTAAAAACGAACTCTGACACTACCCACACGCTAGCCTTACAACCACTAACCACACGCTAGACTTACAACCACTAACCCTAACCAACCAGCTAATCCAACGACCACAACTGTCATGTTTCCAGTGTAGGCTTAACCTTAGCAGTACTGGACATGGTGTGGTCGAATGCTAGAGCTCACCGTACTAACCCCAAAGTCCAGAGTTCGTCTTCAGTACTAATTGAGTCTCTGTGACGAGCTAGTTCTTGTGATTGTGTGTGTGTTGTGTGTGTTGTGTGTGTGTTGTGTGTGTGTTGTGTGTGTGTGTTGTGTGTGTTGTGTGTGTGTTGTGTGTGTGTTGTGTGTGTGTTGTGTGTGTGTTGTGTGTGTTGTGTGTGTGTGTTGTGTGTGTTGTGTGTGTGTTGTGTGCTCAGATGACAGGTACACTCTATTTGTATATCGTTGTTGCCCTTGATTGAGTGTGTAGAGTGTGTTTTAGCCGGTTGTCTAGTGCGCTAAACGATGTGCTGTCTTGTATTTATTATCATAGAGAGCAGAACTCAAAACGAGTGAGCTCTTATGGGTACCTAACGCGGTACCTGACGCGGTACCTGACGCGGTACCTGACGCGGTACCTGACGCGGTACCTGACGCTGTACCTGACACGGTACCTGTCGCGAGACAGTGAGGAGTAGAGAACAAAATCCTGTTCCCACAGTTCCAATTCATTTTTTATGCCGAGGCTGACGTATAGGCGACCTCTTCTTAACCTACACCCTCCCCCCCCCCATACCTCAAAGTTAACTCTAAAAATACAAGATTATTATTAACGACTGACTACATCAATGAGCACTGCACATAAGAAGGAAAAGAAACTTACTAAACTCCTAGATTTATTCCCAGAAACAGTTCGGACCAGTTGTACTTTGGTGCGCCGAACGGCGCGAAGCTGTTTCTGTCTATCACATGTGACAGGTCTATCGTCCGGCACAGCACGACGTCCATCAGGATCAGCAGGGTCCAGCAAAAAAGGTTAGGGTTCATGGCTGGTCACGTGGTCTGTACGCCGTCTATGTAGAAGGTAGAGATCACGTGGTCTAACGTAGTCTACACAGAAGGTAGAGATCACGTGGTCTGTACGCCGTCTATGTAGAAGGTAGAGATCACGTGGTCTGTACGCCGTCTATGTAGAAGGTAGAGATCACGTGGTCTAACGTAGTCTACACAGAAGGTAGAGATCACGTGGTCTGTACGCCGTCTATGTAGAAGGTAGAGATCACGTGGTCTGTACGCCGTCTATGTAGAAGGTAGAGATCACGTGGTCTAACGTAGTCTACACAGAAGGTAGAGATCACGTGGTCTGTACGCCGTCTATGTAGAAGGTAGAGATCACGTGGTCTGTACGCCGTCTATGTAGAAGGTAGAGATCACGTGGTCTAACGTAGTCTACACAGAAGGTAGAGATCACGTGGTCTGTACGCCGTCTATGTAGAAGGTAGAGATCACGTGGTCTGTACGCCGTCTATGTAGAAGGTAGAGATCACGTGGTCTAACGTAGTCTACACAGAAGGTAGAGATCACGTGGTCTGTACGCCGTCTATGTAGAAGGTAGAGATCACGTGGTCTGTACGCCGTCTATGTAGAAGGTAGAGATCACGTGGTCTAACGTAGTCTACACAGAAGGTAGAGATCACGTGGTCTGTACGCCGTCTATGTAGAAGGTAGAGATCACGTGGTCTGTACGCCGTCTATGTAGAAGGTAGAGATCACGTGGTCTAACGTAGTCTACACAGAAGGTAGAGATCACGTGGTCTGTACGCCGTCTATGTAGAAGGTAGAGATCACGTGGTCTGTACGCCGTCTATGTAGAAGGTAGAGATCACGTGGTCTAACGTAGTCTACACAGAAGGTAGAGATCACGTGGTCTGTACGCCGTCTATGTAGAAGGTAGAGATCACGTGGTCTGTACGCCGTCTATGTAGAAGGTAGAGATCACGTGGTCTAACGTAGTCTACACAGAAGGTAGAGATCACGTGGTCTGTACGCCGTCTATGTAGAAGGTAGAGATCACGTGGTCTGTACGCCGTCTATGTAGAAGGTAGAGATCACGTGGTCTAACGTAGTCTACACAGAAGGTAGAGATCACGTGGTCTGTACGCCGTCTATGTAGAAGGTAGAGATCACGTGGTCTGTACGCCGTCTATGTAGAAGGTAGAGATCACGTGGTCTAACGTAGTCTACACAGAAGGTAGAGATCACGTGGTCTGTATGCCGTCTATGTAGAAGGTAGAGATCACGTGGTCTGTACGCCGTCTATGTAGAAGGTAGAGATCACGTGGTCTAACGTAGTCTACACAGAAGGTAGAGATCACGTGGTCTGTACGCCGTCTATGTAGAAGGTAGAGATCACGTGGTCTGTACGCCGTCTATGTAGAAGGTAGAGATCACGTGGTCTAACGTAGTCTACACAGAAGGTAGAGATCACGTGGTCTGTACGCCGTCTATGTAGAAGGTAGAGATCACGTGGTCTGTACGCCGTCTATGTAGAAGGTAGAGATCACGTGATCTAACGTAGTCTACACAGAAGGTAGAGATCACGTGGTCTGTACGCCGTCTATGTAGAAGGTAGAGATCACGTGGTCTAACGTAGTCTACACAGAAGGTAGAGATCTGGCTAGACTGTTTTTGTGGTTTTTTGTTTACTATAAGACGTGTGTATTTTTGACTACAGCTTTCAATGAAACACACCGGTTTGTTAGAAGCTGCTATAACATTTTACACATGTGATACGATCAAAAGCTACAAAAAACGCTCAAGAAAGAGTTCGGATAAAGAATTCAAAATACATTTGCTTACCATTTGGTTGTAGAATTTATCAAGTTAAACGGGTTTTTTTTTCTAAACTTAACGTTAACCATAACAAACCTTATATGAAGTTCTTGAGACAGTTTTTCCAGCTAAACCTAGGTGGGTTTAACGCAAAACTTAACCTGTCTTAACACACGTGATCACGTTGGTCGGTTTGATTGTAGGTCACATCAGTGGGTCACATCAGTGGGTCACATCAATGGGTCACATAAGTGGGTCACATCAATGGGTCACATAAGTGGGTCACATCAGTGGGTCACATCAGTGGGTCACATCAGTGGGTCACATCAATGGGTCACATAAGTGGGTCACATCAATGGGTCACATAAGTGGGTCACATCAGTGGGTCACATAAGTGGGTCACATCAGTGGGTCACAACAGCGGGTAATCAATAGTGTCTACATAGAGGGTCCACGCCAGTGTCCACACTACATTATCCACGCCAGTGCCCACACTACTCTGTCCACGCCAGTGTCCACACTACCCTGTCCACGCCAGTGTCCACACTACCCTGTCCACGCTAGTCTGTCTACACTGATGTAGAGCCTACTCATGTAACTTGACTTTTCCTTTTCTTAACAAAACTAGAGCCTATTTTCAAAAACTTTCTACGAAAACAACTTGATCTATACACATTTTAAATTATTGTATTTATTACATTTTAAAGCGTTCATAGAAAAATAAATTGAGACTAAAATTATACAATAAGAATTGAGCACACCTTGATTACAAGTTCACCAATCACCTTAATTACACTAGATAAAAATGTAAAGTTAATTAGTTAAATGAAAAAAAAAGTCTTACTGCTAAAAACAAAGAACGGACGGTGTCCAGGTATCACAACAACACACGCACACATGCACGCGCGTTGAGTAGTCGTGCAAAGCTCCTTTGTGCTGCTCGTGAGCTACGAGTCAGCAGATCGTGCGCGTCATGAAGCGCGTGGTATGCGGGCATTTGATGCCCTACTGCTGCCCTCGTGGGAACGGGAAACACGAGCTGTTTTTGTCACGTGATCTCATACCCTCTAATTCCGAGGGATAAGCGAAGATGCTGTGTTCATGGGGCTGGTACACAAACACACATTTATTGGTGTACATCGTCAGGTGTACATCCAGATGTCTATTGATGTGTACATCCAGATGTCTACATAATGATGTGATGTGTACATCCAGATGTCTACATATTGATGTGATGTGTACATCCAGATGTCTACATATTGATGTGATATTAGGTATATAAACCAACAAGTTAGAATAAAATGATGTAACATATTTTTTCCATGCACGTTATATGTATGAGAAGTGATCATGTGAGGGGTGAGGGAGTAACACTACGTTTACTCAACAACCCCACACTTGTAAGCTAATACACAAGCAGCATTATAAATGTTATCAAACACACAGCATCAAGCTATGAATTATAAATGACTAAAATTTTCGGGGGAGGGGGGGGGCGGACACTGTTCCTTTTCGTTTGGGGGGGGGGCGGTAAACTTTCTTCGCACCCCCCCCCCCCCCCCCCCCGAAGAGATGCTTAGAAGAAACTCTGATCAAGCTATGGCTATAAATGTTATCAAACACACAGCATCAAGCTATGGCTTATCAAACACATAGCATCAAGCTATGGCTATAAATGTTATCAAACACACAGCATCAAGCTATGGCTATAAATGTTATCAAACACACAGCATCAAGCTATGTCTATATATGTTATCAAACACACAGCATCAAGCTATGGCTTATCAAACACATAGCATCAAGCTATGGCTATAAATGTTATCAAACACACAGCATCAAGCCATGGCTATAAATGTTATCAAACACACAACATCAAGTTATGGCTATAAATGTTATCAAACACAGCATCAAGCTATGGCTATAAATGTTATCAAACACACAGCATCAAGCTATGGCTATAAATGTTATCAAACACACAGCATCAAGCTATGGCTATAAATGTTATCAAACACAGCATCAAACTATGGCTATAAATGTTATCAAACACAGCATCAAGCTATGGCTATAAATGTTATCAAACATAGCATCAAGCTATGGCTATAAATGTTATCAAACACACAGCATCAAGCTATGGCTATAAATGTTATCAAACACAGCATCAAGCTATGGCTATAAATGTTATCAAACATAGCATCAAGCTATGGCTATAAATGTTATCAAACACACAGCATCAAGCTATGGCTATAAATGTTATCAAACATAGCATCAAGCTATGGCTATAAATGTTATCAAACATAGCATCAAGCTATGGCTATAAATGTTATCAAACACACAGCATCAAGCTATGGCTATAAATGTTATCAAACACACAGCATCAAGCTATGGCTATAAATGTTATCAAACACAGCATCAAGCTATGGCTATAAATGTTATCAAACACACAGCATCAAGCTATGGCTATAAATGTTATCAAACATAGCATCAAGCTATGGCTATAAATGTTATCAAACACACAGCATTAAGCTATGCCTATAAATGTTATCAAACACACAGCATCAAGCTATGGCTATAAATGTTATCAAATACATAGCATCAAGCTATGGCTATAAATGTTATCAAACACACAGCATCAAGCTATGGCTATAAATGTTATCAAACACACAGCATCAAGCTATGGCTATAAATGTTATCAAATACATAGCATTAAGCTATGGCTATAAATGTTATCAAACACAGCATCAAGCTATGGCTATAAATGTTATCAAACACACAGCATCAAGCTATGGCTATAAATGTTATCAAACACACAGCATCAAGCTATGGCTATAAATGTTATCAAACACACAGCATCAAGCTATGGCTATAAATGTTATCAAACACACAGCATTAAGCTATGGCTATAAATGTTATCAAACACACAGCATCAAGCTATGGCTATAAATGTTATCAAACACACAGCATCAAGCTATGGCTATAAATGTTATCAAACACACAGCATCAAGCTATGGCTATAAATGTTATCAAACACACAGCATCAAGCTATGGCTATAAATGTTATCAAACACACAGCATAAAGCTATGGCTATAAATGTTATCAAACACACAGCATCAAGCTATGGCTATAAATGTTATCAAACACACAGCATTAAGCTATGGCTATAAATGTTATCAAACACACAGCATCAAGCTATGGCTATAAATGTTATCAAACACACAGCATCAAGCTATGGCTATAAATGTTATCAAACACACAGCATCAAGCTATGGCTATAAATGTTATCAAACACACAGCATCAAGCTATGGCTATAAATGTTATCAAACACACAGCATTAAGCTATGGCTATAAATGTTATCAAACACACAGCATCAAGCTATGGCTATAAATGTTATCAAACACATAGCATCAAGCTATGGCTATAAATGTTATCAAACACACAGCATCAAGCTATGGCTATAAATGTTATCAAACACACAGCATAAAGCTATGGCTATAAATGTTATCAAACACACAGCATCAAGCTATGGCTATAAATGTTATCAAACACACAGCATTAAGCTATGGCTATAAATGTTATCAAACACACAGCATCAAGCTATGGCTGTAAATGTTATCAAACACACAGCATCAAGCTATGGCTATAAATGTTATCAAACACACAGCATCAAGCTATGGCTATAAATGTTATCAAACACACAGCATCAAGCTATGGCTATAAATGTTATCAAACACAGCATCAAGCTATGGCTATAAATGTTATCAAACACAGTATCAAGCTATGGCTATAAATGTTATCAAACACAGCATCAAGCTATGGCTATAAATGTTATCAAACACCGGAATCAGCCCACGGCGCATCCTCTCGACGCACCCAGCAGGGAACAAGATAAAAATAGCAACAAGATAAAAATAGCAACAGTTAGCGAGGAGGGCAGGTCTGTGGCTCGTCTAACCGTACGGCCTGAGAGCCGGCTAACCGGATCCGGCATACATATTTGTCGGATAAAACAAGGCTGCGAATACATAATTTTAACTCTACATTTTACTTCTTGAAATTAAGATTTTCCTATCACAAAGTCTTTAAAACATTGAATTGGCTGATACGTTTTCGATTTTCGTGTGAAATCCTGGTGACAAACGGCATTTTAACCGATTGCCTTCACCGAACACATTTATCTACAGCGACAATAATGTGCAGATGTTTTAAAATTTATTTTACTTTTAGTTGCCGGGATCAGGTGTAGAGAAAAACACAAAATGCGCGTTACAGTTAAGAAACAACTGAATTGTTAAACTACAACCAAAAGGCTGATGCTTGTGGTCAAGTAGGACGACTTATTCCAATAAACCGGGAGTGATCTCCCCTAAACTTTATCGAATATTCTTATACAACACTACGGAAGATGGCACATCTCGATAAAGACATGATTTTTAATCCATTTTTAATTACTCAACTTTTTAAAATAGAATAGAATCTCGTAGAAAAAAGAAGTGCACACCAAGTGAACGATAAACAGTATGTGTATGATAGTGCGCAATATGCGGGTTTTTTTTTTGAGAAATCGGAAATAGCGTAAATTGCTACTTCCGGTCAACGGAAATTACTCAAAATTTGACAGATGACAGAGAATTAGAAATTTCTTTATCTATCTGAAACAGTACTCAAGTTATAGCTTTTGAAAACTTGAAAGTAGAATAAGTTCCCTTTCCGGTTACCGGAAATAGCTGAAAAGTTGATACAAAACTACAAATTTGATAGTATACTGATATATGAAATTTCATCAACCTAGCTATAACGGTACTCAAGTTATCGTGTTTACAGACACACACACACACATACAGAGAGAGAGAGAGAGAGAGAGAGAGAGAGAGGGGGGGGGGGCGGAAACATACGGACAAGATTGCAAAACTATGTTTTTCCGAATCAGGGAGGTGGAAAACGTCGAGATTTGCAAAATTCTCGGTTGTTGTTGTTTTGTTTTTTTTTGTGCACGATTACAATACTTTCTCTATACTTCGTATACGAGAGAGTAAAAAGATTGACATTCAAAAGAAGTTGTATATTATTGCTATAAACAGCCAACTGCAACCAACCCAAGTAAAACAAAACAACAACACCTTAAGCAATAGTCACGTGTTACTTCTGCTGTTGTTTTTTACTTTCTCGTATATACGTAGTATAGAGAAAGTATTGTAATCGTGCAAAAAAAAAAAAATCGAGATTTTTACAAATCTCGACGTTTTACACCTCACTGATACGGAAAAACATAATTTTGCAATCTTGTCCGTATGTCTGTGTGTGTGTGTGTGTGTGTGTGTGTGTGTGTGTGTGTGTGTGTGTCTGTGTGTCTGTCTGTCCGTGTGTAAACACGATAACTTGAGTACCGTTACAGCTATGTTGATGAAATTTCATATATAAGTATTTTAAAAATCGTAGATCCGTATCAACTTTTGAGCGATTTCGAATAACCGAAGGTGGTACTTTTCCTACTTTGAATTTTTCAAAAGCCTATAACTTGAGTACTATTTCAGATAGATAAATGAAATTTCACATGTAAGTAAAAGATCTAATTCTCTACCTTCTGTTAAATTTTGAATAATTTCCGTTGACCGGAAGTAGTAATTTACGCTACTTCCGATTTCTCAAAAAACTAATGTAAATTTATTAAGTACTAATACTATTGCGCACTATTATACACACCTTTATTAGGCGTTCGCTTGGTGCGCAATTGTTTTTTACTGAGATTCTATTCTATTTTTACAAGCTTTTATTTAACTCACTTCCTCTGTCGTCAGTCGTAAGTCTGTCTAGACGGAAACGCAGGAGTGAAAATTCGGAAACTTCTACTTGACCGATACGATTCACACTTGGCACTTGGGTCAAGACATGAAGACAATGCAATCTGAAACTAAATTTGACTTAATTGGATGCCTAATTAATTTTTTATGAATTAATTAAAATTTGGACCGAATTAGTAGGCATGTCTAGCCAACCACACCACATGCGTCATCACCTTCAATAGCTGCGCCATCACGTAATAGCTGCGTTCAAAAACCATTGCGCGCCAACTGAACGTGATGTTCAGTAGGCGCGCAATGGTTTTTAGTCATGTAACTCTATTGTAAATAAAACATGTAAAGTACTGAAAAAAAAATTCATAAAAAAACGTTTTAATAACAAGCTTTTATGTAATGATGCACTAAAAAGTAGAAAATAAATTAAAGACTACTATTTAAATAACTATAAAGAAAAGCGTGGGTGTCTTCCTTAACATTAGTAAAGGTATCCAATAGATACTAAAGTGACCCACGCTTTTCTTTATAGTTATTTAAATAGTAGTCTATAATTTATTTTCTACTTTTTAGTGCATCATTACATAAAAGCTTGTTATTAAAACGTTTTTTATGAATTTTTTTACAAGCTTTTATTTAACTCACTTCCTCTGTCGTCAGTCGTCAGTCGTCAGTCTAGACGGAAACGCAGGAGTGAAAATTCGGACAGTTCTACTTGACCGATACGATTCACAGTTGGCACGTGGGTCAAGACATGAAGACAATGCAATCTGAAACTAAATTTGACTTAATTGGATGCCTAATTAATTTTTTATTAATTAATTAAAATTTGGACCGAATTAGTAGGCATGTCTAGCCAACCACACCACACGCGTCATCACCTTCAATAGCTTCAATGGCTGCGTTCAAAAACCATTGCGCGCCTACTGAACGTGATGTTCAGTAGGCGCGCAATGGTTTTTAGTCATGTAACTCTATTGTAAATAAAACATGTAAAGTACTGAAAAAAAAATTCATAAAAAACGTTTTAATAACAAGCTTTTATGTAATGATGCACTAAAAAGTAGAAAATAAATTATAGACTACTATTTAAATAACTATAAAGAAAAGCGTGGGTCACTTTAGTATCTATTGGATACCTTTACTAATGTTAAGGAAGACACCCACGCTTTTCTTTATAGTTATTTAAATAGTAGTCTATAATTTATTTTCTACTTTTTAGTGCATCATTACATAAAAGCTTGTTATTAAAACGTTTTTATGAATTTTTTTAGTCATGTAACTCTATTGTAAATAAAACATGTAAAGTACTGAAAAAAAAATTCATAAAAAACGTTTTAATAACAAGCTTTTATGTAACAATGCACTAAAAAGTAGAAAATAAATTATAGACTACTATTTAAATAACTATAAAGAAAAGCGTGGGTGTCTTCCTTAACATTAGTAAAGGTATCCAATAGATACTAAAGTGACCCACGCTTTTCTTTATAGTTATTTAAATAGTAGTCTATAATTTATTTTCTACTTTTTAGTGCATCATTACATAAAAGCTTGTTATTAAAACGTTTTTTATGAATTTTTTTACAAGCTTTTATTTAACTCACTTCCTCTGTCGTCAGTCGTCAGTCGTCAGTCTAGACGGAAACGCAGGAGTGAAAATTCGGACAGTTCTACTTGACCGATACGATTCACAGTTGGCACGTGGGTCAAGACATGAAGACAATGCAATCTGAAACTAAATTTGACTTAATTGGATGCCTAATTAATTTTTTATTAATTAATTAAAATTTGGACCGAATTAGTAGGCATGTCTAGCCAACCACACCACACGCGTCATCACCTTCAATAGCTTCAATGGCTGCGTTCAAAAACCATTGCGCGCCTACTGAACGTGATGTTCAGTAGGCGCGCAATGGTTTTTACAAGCTTTTATTTAACTCACTTCCTCGTCAGTCTGTCGTCAGTCTGTCTAGACGGAAACGCAGGAGTGAAAATTCGGACAGTTCTACTTGACCGATACGATTCACAGTTGGCACGTGGGTCAAGACATGAAGACAATGCAATCTGAATCTAAATTTGACTTAATTGGATGCCTAATTAATTTTTTATGAATTAATAAAAATTTGGACCGAATTAGTAGGCATGTCTAGCCAACCACACCACACGCGTCATCACCTTCAATAGCTTCAATGGCTGCGTTCAAAAACCATTGCGCGCCTACTGAACGTGATGTTCAGTAGGCGCGCAATGGTTTTTAGTCATGTAACTCTATTGTAAATAAAACATGTAAAGTACTGAAAAAAAAATTCATAAAAAACGTTTTAATAACAAGCTTTTATGTAATGATGCACTAAAAAGTAGAAAATAAATTATAGACTACTATTTAAATAACTATAAAGAAAAGCGTGGGTCACTTTAGTATCTATTGGATACCTTTACTAATGTTAAGGAAGACACCCACGCTTTTCTTTATAGTTATTTAAATAGTAGTCTATAATTTATTTTCTACTTTTTAGTGCATCATTACATAAAAGCTTGTTATTAAAACGTTTTTTATGAATTTTTTTAGTCATGTAACTCTATTGTAAATAAAACATGTAAAGTACTGAAAAAAAAATTCATAAAAAACGTTTTAATAACAAGCTTTTATGTAACAATGCACTAAAAAGTAGAAAATAAATTATAGACTACTATTTAAATAACTATAAAGAAAAGCGTGGGTGTCTTCCTTAACATTAGTAAAGGTATCCAATAGATACTAAAGTGACCCACGCTTTTCTTTATAGTTATTTAAATAGTAGTCTATAATTTTTTTTCTACTTTTTAGTGCATTGTTACATAAAAGCTTGTTATTAAAACGTTTTTTATGAATTTTTTTTACAAGCTTTTATTTAACTCGCTTCCTCTGTCGTCAGTCGTCAGTCTAGACGGAAACGCAGGAGTGAAAATTCGGACAGTTCTACTTGACCGATACGATTCACAGTTGGCACGTGGGTCAAGACATGAAGACAATGCAATCTGAAACTAAATTTGACTTAATTGGATGCCTAATTAATTTTTTATTAATTAATTAAAATTTGGACCGAATTAGTAGGCATGTCTAGCCAACCACACCACACGCGTCATCACCTTCAATAGCTGCGCCATCACGTAATGGCTGCGTTCAAAAACCATTGCGCGCCTACTGAACGTGATGTTCAGTAGGCGCGCAATGGTTTTTAGTCATGTAACTCTATTGTAAATAAAACATGTAAAATACTGAAAAAAAAATCATAAAAAACGTTTTAATAACAAGCTTTTATGTAACAATGCACTAAAAAGTAGAAAATAAATTATAGACTACTATTTAAATAACTATAAAGAAAAGCGTGGGTGTCTTCCTTAACATTAGTAAAGGTATCCAATAGATACTAAAGTGACCCACGCTTTTCTTTATAGTTATTTAAATAGTAGTCTATAATTTATTTTCTACTTTTTAGTGCATCATTACATAAAAGCTTGTTATTAAAACGTTTTTTATGAATTTTTAAAAGTTTAAGTATTTAAAATGGATTAAAAATCATAACTATATCCCCAGTTACCATCCACTGTTGTTTTATATAAGAATATTCGAGAAAGTTTAGGGGAGATCACTACCGGTTTATTTATAGCTACAGCAGGAAATATGTTTTCACTAAAGTAGTGAATACGTTTGTGTTTGATGATTTCCATTCCTCAAATCACTACCTGCTACAGCAGGAAATATGTTTTCACTAAAGTAGTGAATACGTTTGTGTTTGATGATTTCCATTCCACACATCACTACCTGAAACTCAAGTCAAATACAACTCTCGTGAACTTTCATAAATCAAAATACAACACTCGTGAATTTTCGTGAATCTTTGGTTTATTGCTCATCACTGCCATCTGAAGGGGTATAATTGTTATAAGAGTAAGAAAGTCGGTCTCTGTTTTGTTACACGATATTTTTGGTTAAATTCCAGCCTTACTCCAAAACAATATGTCTCTATATCTTTAACATATTGTTATGTATATGGACTCTCTCTTGTCAACGGTCTTTACCAGCGCAGGGAAGACTAGACTAGAAGCCTCTAGCTAGAAGCCGAGGGATAGTTCGGTCAGTGGACGACTCGTGGGGCAGGTCGGTCAGGGGTCGACCCGTGGGGCAGGTCGGTCAGGGGTCGACCCGAGGGGTAGTTCGGTCAGTGGACGACCCGAGGGGTAGTTCGGTCCGGTGACGACCCGAGGGGTAGTTCGGTCAGTGGACGACCCGTGGGGCAGGTCGGTCAGGGGTCGACCCGAGGGGTAGTTCGGTCAATGGTACCCAGCGTTTCGAACTCGTGATTTTTGAGTTAGCAAACTACGCCGTTCTCAGCTATATAGAATTTATGATAATATATGATTTGTCTAACTAATTGTAGGTTATGTCAAACGTAAATAGGTATATTTATGTATATAGGCATACATCTAACACTCACACACAAACACACACACACACATATATATATAGGCATATATTTATAGATTGTATATATAGGCATTATATATATATATATATATATATATATATATATATATATATATATATATATATATATGATTAAACTTTATATGAGTGTGAGTTACCTGACGGAACTGTATAACAGTCGAAGTTATTTACACAGAATATAAAATATTGTTTTCAAATAGTTTAGAAAACACAACACATGCATGCACCAAACAAAGTCTGATAAAACTAATACACGAGTGCAGCCAGCAGTGCCACGGTCACCAGCGAGATGACGGTCGTGGCGGCACCATTCCAGGCGGACGCCGAGTTTCCTCCGGTGCTGTCGCCGATGACGGCAAAGGCCCTGACTTGGGCGCCGGTGCTTTGGTGGAACTTGACCGGGCTGGCGTAGAACCTGAATCCCCGGGGTGGGAGCTGGTCGGTGGCGTTCAAATTCTCCACGATGACCCTGTTTCTGGCCAGGTACCTCTGGTGGATGGGCATGCCGTCTACCTGCACACCTTTGATGGTGAAGGGGTCAGGGCTCATGACGTCAGCGCCGATGATTTTGATGTCACGTTGTCGTAGGAGGAATTCTCCAGCCTCCTCGCTGATGGTTGGGAACACGAAGTTACTGGGGGGGGGGGGGGAAGAGGGAGGTTTAACATTGAGTAGGGGGTTAAAGCAATGATTTAAATGAGGCTTTGGATCAGTCAGTTTAGTTGTTTAGTTTAGAAATGTGATAAAGCTTTAGTTGTGGGTCTACTACAAACGGTGGGTTGACTAGAGTCGGGTGCCCATCAGAGCTGGGTGGACTAGAGTCAGGTACCCATCAGAGCTGGGTGGACTAGAGTCAGGTACCCATCAGAGTTGGGTGGACTAGAGTCAGGTACCCATCAGAGTTGGGTGGACTAGAGTCAGGTACCCATCAGAGTTGGGTGGACTAGAGTCAGGTACCCATCAGAGCTGGGTGTACTAGAGTCAGGTACCCATCAGAGCTGGGTGGACTAGAGTCAGGTACCCATCAGAGTTGGGTGGACTAGAGTCAGGTACCCATCAGAGCTGGGTGGACTAGAGTCAGGTACCCATCAGAGCTGGGTGGACTAGAGTCAGGTACAGAGCAGGATGTACTAGAGTCAGGTACCAATTAAAACTGAGTGAATCAAGCAACCTACTCTGTGATTGCCGCGCTAGTGCCAACGAACTTGACGGGGTCATCAAAAAACTTGAACCAGCCGAAGTTGAAGATGACGGCAGCCTGTTGGGGGATGGGGCCGTGTTCACTCTCCCAGCTCTCGATCTGTTGGAGGAGGGGTGGGTGGGAACTGGTCAGTGAAATGTGTCGATATTTTGTTAACTCACATTTTGAATTATTATTGTGAAACAGAGAACGAGACTGAATGACGTTAGCCTACTTAGACTTAAGAGGGACACTCGAAATGTTTTATGAGCATTCAAATATGAATTACTTTTATTGTTACTAAAAATAGTTTTTTTTAGAAATGTACAAGCATCATGTGGCTTCTAGATCAGACGGCTCACACTTAATGGGGTTTAATGAATGTTGAGTTTTGTTAAAGAACAGTTGGAGATAAAGGGGCAGTGATGAATCATGTGTTGCCTACCTTTCTCACTGTAAAGATGCAGTGATAAGTGATGTGTTGCATACCTTGCCCACTGTGAAAGTGCTGTAATGTATGATGTGTTTCCTACCTTACCCACTGTAGAGATGCAGTGATAAGTGATGTGTTTCCTACCTTACCCACTGTAGAGATGCAGTGATAAGTGATGTGTTTCCTACTTTACCCACCATGATAAGTGATGTGTTTCCTACCTTACCCACTATGATGAATGATGGGTTGCCTACCTTCTCCACTGTGACCTGGTACCTTGGATTCTGCCTGGCTTCTTCAGAGCAGTCGATCATGACGCCCTCAGCTATGGTGTTTTCTATCGGTAGAAACTCCAGAGTCAGCCCACCTGGGGACACACCGACACAGGTGAAGATAGTTTTGGACACACGGGGACAGGTGCAGATAGTTTTGGACACACGGACACAGGTGCAGATAGTTTTGGAAAAACACAGGTGCAGATAGTTTTGGACACACTGACACAGGTGCAGATAGTTTTGGACACACGGACACAGGTGTAGATAGTTTTGGACACACGGACACAGGTGCAGATAGTTTTGGACACACGGACACAGGTGCAGATAGTTTTGGACACACGGACACAGGTGCAGATAGTTTTGGACACACGGACACAGGTGCAGATAGTTTTAGACACACGGACACAGGTGCAGATAGTTTTGGACACACAGGGACAGGTGCATATAGTTTTGGACACACGGACACAGGTGCAGATAGTTTTGGACACACGGACACATGTGCAGATAGTTTTGGACACACGGACACAGGTGCAGATAGTTTTAGACACACGGACACAGGTGCATATAGTTTTGGACACACGGGGACAGGTGCAGATAGTTTTGGACACACGGACACAGGTGCAGATAGTTTTGGACACACGGGGAAAAGTGCAGAGAATTTTGTTTTTCAGGGTCTAAAACTAGAATCAAATTACCATTATAGGATGAGGGGGGTGAAACTTTCCAAGCGAAAATCATTTCATTAACTATTCACCGTATAGGCCAATGTAATTATTATCAAGTGATAAGAGTGAGCAAACTAATTGCCGTGTAGTTTAATTATTTAATTAAATGAACTTGGCTAGTTTAATTATTATCAAGTGATAAGAGTGAGCAAACTAATTGCCGTGTAGTTTAGTTATTTAATTAAATGAACTAGTGCTGCACATCTACCTTTAACAAAGTGTGCGGGGGCGTCAAGGTGTGTCCCGCCATGTTCGCCGGTAGAGTAGCTTCCAGTCTCGTAGCTTTAATGAGAGAGATTAATTAATTAAATCTGTGTGTCCGTAGCTTTAATGAGAGAGATTAATTAATTAAATCTTTGTGTCCACAGCTTTAATGAGAGAGATTAATTAATTAAATCTTTGTATCCGTAGCTTTAATGAGAGGAATTAATTAATTAAATCTTTGTGTCCGTAGCTTTAATTATAGAGATTAATTAATTAAATTCGTGTGTCCGTAGCTTTAATGAGAGAAATTAATTAATTAAATTCGTGTGTTCGTAGCTTTAATGAGAGAAATTAGTTAATTAAATCTTTGTGTCCGTAGCTTTAATGAGAGAGATTAATTAATTAAATCTTTGTGTCCGTAGCTTTAATGAGAGAGATTAATTAATTAAATCTTTGTGTCCGTAGCTTTAATGAGAGAGATTAATTAATTAAATTTAATTTGCTGTGTCTGGTACAGGTCGACTTTACAATGTTCACACAAACTTCTTACCAATTTCTGTCAGTGCCATTTAGGAAGTCAGACAGGTAATAAATTTAATGGACTGTTTAAATCACATCACGACGTTGTCAAGTAGAGGTTCAACATTCAACAAACCTCTGTGTTAATTACTCTCACACAAATTAGCCCTAATTATTAACATAATCTACAAACTTTGCTGCTAATTAACTACTTTTAGACCATCCCTAATTTATAATTGACAGCTATTCTGGAAATTAAAAAAAAAAACAGCCAACTTACTAATTATTTTTCTTTGTATCGTCCCGTTTAGAGATTTGGTTCCATTTATATTTGGGCATCCCAGGTACCATAAAGGTGTTCGGTTTGTGTGCATGAGAGAGGTCAATCACCTTGGAATACGCCCCTGCTAGTATCAGGGCCGTACACACCCAGCTCAAGTAACGTGGGTCCATGTTTCACTAGTGGGTGTGTCCTGCTGTCCAGTGGGTGTGTCCTGCTCTCCAGTGGGTGTGTCCTGCTCTCCAGTGGGTGTGTCCTGCTCTCCAGTGGGTGTGTCCTGTTCTCTAGTGGAATGTGTCCTGTTCTCTACTGCGATGTGTCCTGTTCTCTAGTCTGCATATCTACCTTTAACAAAGTGGGCGGGGCGTTCTATCGTGGGTGTGTTCTGTTCTCTACTGAGTGTGCCCTGTTTGAAAGAAAATGTATATTGCCAACAAACACAAAATTCAACAAATAAATCCTACAGTTAAATCCTACCTTCCAGAGTTGTTAGTAAATTCCGTATAATTCGTACACACTCTACACAGTATGTAATAATCGTAAACAGTATAGTAATCGCATAAACAATGTAATAGTCGTAGACACCAAGCTGCACTCGCATACTGTAATAATCGTATTTACCCAGCAGTAATCGTACACACACAGCAGTAATCGTACACACAGCAGTAATCGTACACACAGCAGTAATCGTACACACAGCAGTAATCACACACACAGCAGTAATCGTACACACAGCAGTAATCGTACACACCTGTCAGTAATCGGACAAACACTGTAGCAACCGTAAACATTCTCTAGTAATCGTACACGCAATAAAATTATCGAGTCCCCTAATGAATTACATCACCCTCCCCATGACTACCCGCCTAATGAGATCATCTCCCCTTATAGAACAAGTCGCGTGAAAAACTCTACACCCCCACTCACCCATCCACATGCTTGCCTCCTTTCTTCACGAGCAGCTGCAGAAAATTAACCCTTGCCCCGTGAATCAAGCCGTTCGTTAAAGGGTTAATTCATCTGCAGTAAACTTAAGTTGCCTGCGATAAACAAATTAGATAATTTACATCAAGTTAGGAGCGCAACATTTTTCTCTGTCATGCAAATTTTATAATTATATTTTTACTACAGTTTTGACGTTTCTGAATTTTCGAGTATTGCAAATTATCGTTATTTAACCTGCTACATATGTTTGAATACGAATACGTTTTGTTTTTAAAACACCAGCAATTAGTACACTGAGCTTATCTCATTCTCTCCCTTGGTAGGTCGATGACATAAGCGTCATTTCTCCCATCAGATTTAATCATAGAGTTGATGTGACCTGGCGTAAACTCTGTGTAGTCAACACAAAACCCACCCACCCTTAACTTCCACCTCGCTCTGAGATCTGAACTCAATACTTTTAGACTAGCCACCGTTAGAACTATCGCTCGACCACAAATTACATTCTCAGCAGGTAAATATTATTGTGGTGTATACTCACACATTACAAAAAGAAAACATTAAAACATCAAGTTTAAAATAAATTTTCCCGCATACATCAAGTTTCAAATGAATGCTAGTGGCACAACTAACTCTACCGCACATAACCCCTCCCCCAACACCTTAACACCACAACATCACAACACCACAACATCACAACACCACAACACCACAACACCACAACACACATACGAACTACCAGAAGATGCTCCAATGCATGTATACACTTCCTCAGTGAACACACCTTGCACCAACAGGTAGGCAGATCAACAGATGATGTAACCGTCCTCGTGAGGGATGCTAGGTTGGTTCCACTGTTAGTGTGGGGGTGCTAGGTTGGTACCACTGTTAGTGTGGGGGTGCTAGGTTGGTACCACTTTTAGTGAGGGGTGCTAGGTTGGTACCACTGTTAGTGTGGGGGTGCTAGGTTGGTACCACTGTTAGTGTGGGGGTGCTAGGTTGGTACCACTGTTAGTGTGGGGTGCTAGGTTGGTACCACTTTTAGTGTGAGGGTGCTAGGTTGGTACCACTGTTAATGTGGGGGTGCTAGGTTGGTATCACTGTTAGTGTGGGGGTGCTAGGTTGGTACCACTGTTAGTGTGGGGTGCTAGGTTGGTACCACTGCTAGTGTGGGGGTGCTAGGTTGGTACCACTGTTAGTGTGGGGGTGCTAGTTTGGTACCACTGTTAGTGTGGGGGTGCTAGGTTGGTACTACTGGTAGTGTGGGGGTGCTAGATTGGTACCACTGCTAGTGTGGGGTGCTAGGTTGGTACCACTGCTAGTGTGGGGGTGCTAGGTTGGTACCACTGTTAGTGTGGGGGTGCTAGGTTGGTACCACTGTTAGTGTGGGGGTGCTAGGTTGGTACCACTGTTAGTGTGGGGGTGCTAGGTTGGTACCACTGTTAGTGCTAAGTTGGTACCACTGTTAGTGCTAGGTTGGTACCATTGTTAGTGTGGGGGTGCTAGGTTGGTACCACTGTTAGTGTAGGGGTGCTAGGTTGGTACCACTGTTAGTGCTAGGTTGGTACCACTGCTAGTGTAGGGGTGCTAGGTTGGTACCACTGCTAGTGTGGGGGTGCTAGGTTGGTACCACTGTTTGTGTGGGGGTGCTAGGTTGGTAACACTGTTAATGTGGGGGTGCTAGGTTGGTACCATTGCTAGTGTCGGGGTGCTAGGTTGGTTCCACTGTTAGTGTGGGGGTGCTAGGTTGGTACCACTGTTAGTGCTAAGTTGGTACCACTGTTAGTGCTAGGTTGGTACCATTGTTAGTGTGGGGGTGCTAGGTTGGTACCACTGTTAGTGTAGGGGTGCTAGGTTGGTACCACTGTTAGTGCTAGGTTGATACCACTGCTAGTGTGGGGATGCTAGGTTGGTACCACTGTTAGTGCTAGGTTGGTACCACTGTTAATGTGGGGGTGCTAGGTTGGTACCACTGCTAGTGTGGGGATGCTAAGTTGTTACCACTGTTAGTGTAGGGGTGCTGGGTTGGTACCACTGTTAGTGTGGGGGTACTAAGTTGGTACCACTGTTAGTGCTAGGTTGGTACCACTGTTAGTGTGGGGGTGCTAGGTTGGTACCACTGTTAGTGTGGGGGTGCTAGGTTGGTACCACTGTTAGTGTGGGGGTTGCTAGTTTGGTTCCACTGTTAGTGTGGGGTGACGTCTCTACCCTAGCCTTGTTTTGGATAAATTGTAAATAATTGGTGCCACAAACAACATTCGCAACCAATTAGCTCTACTTAATTGTTTTTGTATGCATATATATATGTATATATATATATATATATATATATATATATATATATATATATATATATATATATATATATATATAAATTAAAATATGTATTTGTGTATGGGTGAGTGTATACACGTATTTTTTGTTTGTACGTATAACAATATTTAATCAGAATCGTGCAAAGAGTAACATATAATATCTCGTAGAATTAAGCCAGAACAATACTATTTTATTAATTAAGTGCATCTATTCACCCAACTAAGCAAAATTGAGCCTCTTGTTACGTAGCAGTTACCTCCCCTCATATCTTGAGCATCTAATAGTGCAGCTCAAGGTCGACATAATTCCCCTGGAAGACGTTTCAGGTGTGACCTAGTTTGCATGACGTAGAGTTAACCTTTAACCCGTTGCCATGGCACAATATAAAGTATGAAACAGGAAAATCAGGGCAAAGTGGATTGAATGTTTCTGATCAATCCCGACAATCTTCAATGGTTGAACACACACCCCTGATGGTTGAACACACACCCCTGATGGTTGAACACACACCCCTGATGGTTGAACACACACCCCTGATGGTTGAACACACACCCCTGATGGTTGAACACACACCACTGATGGTTCAACATACACCCCGGATGGTTGAACACACAACTGATGGTTGAACACACCCCTCCCCCACCCCCTGGCCGTGAAAGGAAATGTTCAAATTTCACATGAGGTTCAGCATGACAGAATTCAACTTGCCATGATAAATTCCACACTAATTCCATCACAGATTCCATATCATTACACATGTCACATGACTTCACATTTTTTACAAGCCATAGTTCATGTCATGCACGTGTGTTCGTGCATGACATTGCATATGTCATCTAACATGACATTGCATATGTCATCTAACATGACATTGCACATGTCATTCTGCATGACATTGCACATGCCATTCTACATGACATGTTCCAGAGCGCCCTGTGGATGGAAGCTACTGAAATGTGCACAAGAAACGTCGCGTGCTGTGAGATAATAGAATCTCCCCCCCCCCAACACACACACACACACACATACACACTACCCCAATCCTACCACACCACATTGCCCAAAGATCAGGGGTGAGTGGGGTAGGGAATGATAACACACAGCAGCTTGTGTGGGGAGGTTTTTGGTGCAAGAAGGCCATAGAACGATACTGATGGCAGTATTATCTTTCAGTGAGGCAGTGAATTAAACTGTTAGCCAGAGACCTGACGATTCTAGTCGTCCCTCCATTCACATAGGGCATCACAAAGAAACATGTCGAATCAAAAATTATTTTTAAGTCCAAACATTTCTTTACTTAAAAGTTCTGTCTTTTTTCATTTAAGATATTAAAAAAAATTAAATATATATTTTTTAAAAATATATGGTAGTCAATGAAAGTACACGATAATTAAAATACTAGCAAATAGGTACAGAATAGAACAGATAATAAACAACCAATGAGGCAAGAAATGGCGCTGAATTTTGGCGCGTCATTCTCTGCTGACTTTGGGTCAAAGGTCATGGCGAAAGCTCGTACTTGACCCCCAGTCCCACGGTCAAATTTCGTGGGGTTGGCGAAAAATCTGAAGTTCTTGGCCGGAAGTTGATCCGTGCCCTTTAAGTTCTCCACGATGAGCCGGTCCCTGGGGAGGTAAGTCGTGTGGATGTGGGGGCGTGGGAGTGGCTTCCCCTTGAGACTCATGGGGTCGGGACTTCGGGTGTCTGTCCCGATGATCTTGACGTCACGTTCGTGGAGGAGGAAGTCAGCGGCGGCCTCGCTGACGGACGGGAACACAATGTTGCTGGGGACAATGTCAAGGTCATTGTTACAGCGATAAATTAGTACAGGCTACATCGACACATGAGTACAGGCTACATCGACAAATTAGTACAGGCTACATCGACAAATGATTATTACAACGTCACTATTTTTTAAAGACTGAAATTATCGCTCGTTGCTTTAGATATTTAAAAATTGATCCTAGACCTAATTATCATTAACTAGGAAAGTTTAATTGATCTTCACCAACGGATAAAACACCAACCTGATATTGCCGGTAACATCTCCTATGTACTCCAGTGGATTGCCGAATTTTGCCGACCAACCAAAGTTGAAGATGACGGCAGCTTGGTCAGGAATACGGCCGTGTTTGGTCTCCCAATCTAAAATCTGGGGACAACAAATGATTTGTTAAATCCCTGGGGCAGAAGGTGTGGATAATGTTTCAGAAAGGGTTGGTGCAAGCGTCCATCCGGCTCAGTGGATGCTGGCTCATGCAAAGTCAATACGGGTGGACTGAGAGGTCACCGTAACAGACGTATGTCAAGGTCACAGTGTGACCTACTTAGGTCTAGTAATGTTTTATTTTTAGTTTGACATTGTTATAATACCATATATGGTCGATGGTGCAACAACCGGGTTTTTTCCGCTGTCTTACTAAGGGAGTCTAAGACTCAGAAATTTTCCATCAAGATCTGATTGATTGATTCAGACCAGATGACCACCCCAACCAATGGCCACATGAGTTGAGGGTAACCTCCCATGTTGCCTAAGTCTATAACTAGATCGCCCACAGGCGGCACGAGGCAGTCCATTTTGACCGGCAGTCCATTATGACCAGGCCGTCCATTTTGACCGGCAGTCCATTCTGACCATTTGAACGTGAGAGAGCTTAAGTCCTGAGTGTGCTGTGCATTCTTAAGTTGTTTAAGTATTCTAGTATTATATTACTTGTGGCCAAGTGATTCTTGATGCTATAGCAGTGTTATGTGACCTGTGGCTATTTTTATAAAGTGTTAGAATCTGTGATAGTATTTTTTCTTACGCTTTGTAAGTTGGGTTTTGTTATTTTCTAAACTAAATATTTTATCTTGTTTAACCTTGTGTTCTGCCACAACTGTGTTCACTTATTAAAGGTTGTATGCAGATTGAATGAGTTGTTAACTTCAATAGTTTCACTAGTTTTCCCTAGACCTCGAAATCGAGCCCTAGTGAGTTGTTGAGTTAGTTTTCATTCAGCTAGGCTTTAGGTCATTTGCATATAACCCCAAGAAAGAATCCGGGGGCGTTCACCATCTATCTGGCTGGTAGATAGGTGTCCGTTACAAAGTGGGGGCTCGTCCGGGATTTAATCTGTCGTTCCAGTTGTTGGTTGTATCAGTTAAACACTAAGTTTAGTTTGATTTAGTTGTTTTTCTATCCAGTGGAGCCGTGTTATTAAAACGCGCGCAAGGCTAGAGTTATCTAGGTCAAAAAAGCCAGACGTGTCACGTCCTAGATTGAAGGTCAAGTTCATAACGCAGCGTTGGGCCGTGTTAATTTAGAGAATCTAGGCTTGTTTTGATTTTGAAGTTAGTGAAATGGAATCTTTTTTGTCAAACCCCACAGTTGAGGAGGTAGAGAAGTTGAGTAGGAAAGTTTTGATTAGTGTTGTTAAGGAATTGAAATTGGATTATTCTGTTACTCAGAAATCAGAGGTGTTGAGAGATAAAATTGTTGTTCATTTTATTAATGAAGGTGTATTTGATGAAAGTTTGTTGGCTGGGGTGATACTCCGTGAGGAGAAACCTCTAGAGAAAGTGGAATTAGAAGCTAAAATTGCTTTAGAGAAGGAGAAGGTTGCTCTAGAGAAGGTAGAATTAGAAGCTAGAATTGCTTTAGATAAGAGGAGGTTGGAATTAGAATTTGGTAAAGTTAGTGGAGATGTCACTTCTCTGGTAGATCCTAAAAAGTTGTCGGTGGGGCAAGTGATTGCCAAATTTGGGAAATTAGTTCCTAAATTTGATGAAACAGATTTGGTCGTTTTCTATAACTCATTTGAGAGTTTAGCGAAGACATGTGAATGGCCCGAAACTTCCATTACTGCTTTATTGAGCATGGTCCTTACAGGGAAAGCTGCAAAAACATACCAGGCACTCTCTCACGACGTTCAAAATAACTATAGTTTGGTCAAGACTGCCATTTTGAAGGCCTACGAACTGACGCCCGAGGCCTATCGGATAAAATTCCGAGCACTCCGCAAGTTACCCACTCAATCATATGTGGAATTTCTCTTTGAAAAAGAGAAAATTTTCTCAAGGTGGCTACACTCTGAGGAAGTTTCTGAGTTTGAGAGGCTCAGATCACTTATCCTAAGGGAGGAATTCCTAAAGTCCCTGCCTGAAGACATACGACTACACATACTGGATAACAAGATAATTGACATCCAGAAGGCTGCTGAGTCGGCTGACACATATATGTTGGTGCATAAGAAACCACCAGTGTCAGGAAACCGCCTCAACCCCGTGCTTCCCCTTTTTGGCAGCAATCATCCTGTTGGCCAACACTTGAAGGCATTACAGTCCAGAGAGAAACCAAGATCAACTCTCAATCGTCGAGCAGTATGTCAGTTCTGCAAGAGACCTGGTCACCATGTCAAGGACTGCTACAAACGTCTTCATTTAACAGAGAGGTGGTGCGTACCTCTGCGCACTATGCTCTATCCCCTCAAGCAGCCGGTTCAAATATGAACTCTAGAATTCTAAGGGACGCTAACCCTAAGTGTCCGCAGGAAGGCAGTCAAATCTCCACACATTATGTTCAGTCACATTTTGACTGTTCACGCCACCATCCAATTTCTTCCGAGTCTACCGATCTCGAGGGATCGAGAAAGGTTGACTTTTCATCTTTCATTACAGAGGCTGTCATTAGCAAACCAGGTGATCCGTTGTCTCAGCAGAATATCACCGTCCTAAGAGACACAGGAGCGTCACAGTCACTTCTTTTGAAAAGCTCAATGGACATTACACCGGAGACGAACACCGGAAATGTTTCCATTATCCAGGGAGTGGGGACAAAATCTACTGTAGTCCCTCTACACAAGTTTGCCCTGAAACATCATCTCGTCGAAGGCGAAGTCATTTTAGGTGTGATAGATAGTATTCCTGTCCCAGGAGTACACCTGCTTCTAGGGAATGACCTTGCGGGAAGCAAAGTATACCCCTGTACGGTTCAAAACCCTTTGTCAACAGTTCCAGATAATGATAATGAACTGTATCCTGCATGTGCGGTGACAAGAAGCCAGACCAAACAATTGGCTGACACAACGTCTGAACCACACCTACCATCATCGTCAAGAAATTCGACTCCCAAACTGGAGTCTATGCTTCCAGAGAACACAAGCCTGGGCTTACCCCTGAGGCTATCTCAGGTAGACATCATTAGAGCTCAACAAGTCGACGCGGAACTCAAAGCAATGGTCGAAAAGTCACTCTCATCTGACGATGGAGAGTATTTCTCCGAGAACGGCCTCTTCTTTCGTCGCTCTGTACCAGTGGATGCCTCACCTGCCGAACCATGGTTGGGTAAAAACCAGCTGTGGGTCCCTCCACCTTATCGGCATGAAATACTGAAACTGGCACATGACCATCCAATGTCAGCGCACCCAGGAGTCACTAAAACAATGGCGAAGATCAAAGAACTGTTCTTTTGGCCCAAAATGAGAAATGATGTGTCGCGTTACTGCAAAAGTTGCACGAACTGTCAGTTGGCCGGAAAGCCAAACCAGAAAATTCCTAAGGCCTCTTTGAGTCCGATTCCTGTATTAGAAGAACCCTTTTCTAAAATCGTCATGGACTGTGTAGGTCCCTTGCCTAAAACCAAGGCGGGCAACGAGTACCTACTTACCTTTATGTGTTCAAGTACCCTCAGTCTCAAGGCGTACTTGAGAGGTTCCACCAAACCCTAAAATCCATGCTAAGAACATTCGCTAAAAGTAACACCCAATGGGATGAGACTGTTCCATGGATTATTTTCGCCGCGAGAGACTGTGTCCAGGAAGCTCTAGGTTACTCTCCTTTTCAGCTTGTGTTTGGACATTCTGTCCGTGGTCCCCTGAAGCTGATCCACGAGCGTTGGACAGGTACCAGTGATCATCCAGTGGAAAACTTTGACGATTTTCACGTTCGACTGAAAGCCGTGTGCGAAATGGCTCACAAGAACTTAAGAAAGGTCCAAGTGAGAATGAAAGGACAGTATGATAAGAGTTCTCGTAAACGAACATTCAATCCAGGCGAGAAAGTTCTTGTGCTAGTGCCTAATCTGAACAATGCGTTATCCTTAAGATATTGTGGACCCTTTACTGTGCATTCAAAATTAAGTGATTTGAACTATGTTGTCAATACGCCAGACAGAAGAAAGAAACAGACAGTGTATCATGTTAACTCACTGAAAAAGTATTATGATAATTGTAACAATTTTCATTCCACAGCTAAAATTACTTTACCTGTATGTTCAAATGTTTCTGATGATGTGATACATGACAAATTGAAACCCCCAAAATTGGTAAATTCTTCCTTTTTGGATCATCTAAATGACCACCTTATGCATTTGTCCACAGAGGAAAGCCATAAATTGTCTCAGTTATTTGAGACATTTCCCTCTATTTTTGGGGATGTCCCCAAAGAAGCGAAGGTACCACCTCATGATGTAGATGTAGGTGATGCAAAACCCATCAAACAACACCCCTATAGAGTTAACCCGGAAAAAGCTGTTTTGATAAAAGATGAAATTGATTATATGCTCAGGAATGATATCATTGAACCCAGTTTCAGCAACTGGAGTTCCCCATGTCTTTTGTCCCGAAAGACGGTGGATCTTTCAGGTTTGTGACCGACTTTAGGAAGGTAAATGCGCTCACCAAAGCTGATTCCTATCCATTACCTCGAATAGAAGACGTTATTGATAAAGTTGGTCAAGCTAAGATAATTTCCAAAATTGATTTACTATCAGGATACTGGCAAATCCCCTTATCTGACCGTGCAAAAGAAATATCTGCTTTTGTAACCCCTAATGGTTTTTATAGATACAAACGTATGCCCTTTGGTATGCGAAATGCTGGTCAAACTTTCCAGCGGGTCATTAACTCTGTCATTGCTGACATAGACCAATGTGAGGCCTACATAGATGATATAGTTGTATTTTCTAATACTTTTGAAGAACATATTGTTCAGTTGACTAACCTTTTTATAAAATTGTCTGAAGTTAATTTTACTGTAAACCTGCATAAAAGTGATTTCTGTAAAGGTTCAATTACCTATTTGGGTTATCAAGTGGGAACGAACCAAGTTAGGCCCATTGAAGCTAAAGTAGATGCTATTGTAAAGTTGCCTCCTCCCAAAAATTGTAAAGAAATCAAAATGTTCCTTGGGATGGCTGGTTACTATAGGCGGTTCTGTCAAAACTTTTCAGCTGTTGCTGAACCTCTTACTGCATTATTGAAAAAGGGTGTTGAGTTTGAATGGTCAACTAAATGTCATGAAGCTTTTTTAACCATTAAGTCATTTTTATCTAATGCTCCTGTTATGGCTGCACCAGATTTCAGCAAGCCCTTTAAACTTGCCATTGATGCTAGCAACTTAGCCATTGGCTCAGTCTTATTTCAAGAAGACAACATGGGGATTGACCATCCAATTGCTTTTTTTTCCAGGAAGTTAAATGAGAACCAAAAGAATTATTCCACTATTGAAAAAGAAGCTTTAGCTTTGGTTTTGTCCTTACAACATTTTGAAGTCTATGTCACTTCTTCAACCAATCCAGTCAGAGTATTTTCTGACCATGATCTCCTGAAATTTACCTCTAAGTTAGGACAAAAGAATCACAGAATATTGAGATGGTGTTTATATTTCCAAAATTTTAATCTGGAAATTTCCCACATTAAGGGTATTGATAATGTTGTGGCTGATTGTTTGTCAAGGATGTAAAATCTTATTACACACATTGATCATGTGACATGTTTTGTGGTTCATTAGGACCATACACAAGTGTTTTGTTTAGGTGACACTCACATGAATGTGAGTGGTATGAGTTTTGAATTTTTTCAAAATTTCAATCATGTTGAATATTTTGTTTATTTTCAGGTGAACCTTATTTAAAGGTGGTTTTTGATTATATGTAATCTTCTATGATAATATGTCTCATATGACTCAGTTGATATTGTAGCTAGTCATTGAAATAAAGGTTTTACCCTGTCGGGTTTACCACTTTTAATATCCACATGGAAATATTGTAATACCCCTTTTGAGGGATTTTGATGTATTATTATTTTTTGAAAGGGTTACTCCCCTTTCACAAATTGTAAAAGTTTGAGTTACTTCCCTTTTGTTTCCAGGGATATTTTCATCTGGTATTAAGATTGTGGTTGGCAACATTTGTAGAACATTTTTTTTATTTCATTGCCAGATTGGTTCCTTATGTATGTTTTTGTGGAACCTATCTGTCACTTCCAAAAAGGGAGGGGATGTGACCTACTTAGGTCTAGTAATGTTTTATTTTTAGTTTGACATTGTTATAATACCATATATGGTCGATGGTGCAACAACCGGGTTTTTTCCGCTGTCTTACTAAGGGAGTCTAAGACTCAGAAATTTTCCATCAAGATCTGATTGATTGATTCAGACCAGATGACCACCCCAACCAATGGCCACATGAGTTGAGGGTAACCTCCCATGTTGCCTAAGTCTATAACTAGATCGCCCACAGGCGGCACGAGGCAGTCCATTTTGACCGGCAGTCCATTATGACCAGGCCGTCCATTTTGACCGGCAGTCCATTCTGACCATTTGAACGTGAGAGAGCTTAAGTCCTGAGTGTGCTATGCATTCTTAAGTTGTTTAAGTATTCTAGTATTATATTACTTGTGGCCAAGTGATTCTTGATGCTATAGCAGTGTTATGTGACCTGTGGCTATTTTTATAAAGTGTTAGAATCTGTGATAGTATTTTTTCTTACGCTTTGTAAGTTGGGTTTTGTTATTTTCTAAACTAAATATTTTATCTTGTTTAACCTTGTGTTCTGCCACAACTGTGTTCACTTATTAAAGGTTGTATGCAGATTGAATGAGTTGTTAACTTCAA
The DNA here is from genome assembly GCF_028476545.2 of Physella acuta. NCBI lineage: Eukaryota > Metazoa > Mollusca > Gastropoda > Physidae > Physella > Physella acuta. Next base: position 247,351 of record NW_026731681.1, on the reverse strand, counting down.
TAGTTTCACTAGTTTTCCCTAGACCTCGAAATCGAGCCCTAGTGAGTTGTTGAGTTAGTTTTCATTCAGTTAGGCTTTAGGTCATTTGCATATAACCCCAAGAAATAATCCGGGGGCGTTCACCATCTATCTGGCTGGTAAATAGGTGTCCGTTACAACAGTAACAGACATATGTCAAGGTCACAGTAACAGAAGTATGCCAAGGTCACAGTATCAAGCACACTATTCTTCATCTACCACATGAAGCTTGAGTTATGAAAAGGGGAACTACACGCTTTATTATTATTTAATTGTACACTTCATTATTGATGGCCACTTAGATAAGAGAATTTCATAGTTTTTATAAATGAGGATACGACATATTTTAGATGGTATGACAAGATATTTCAAGAGGGTAAAAAAAAGGTCCTTGAGTAATGTAGGGTGATCTTTGGTGTAAAATGATCACTTAGAATATGCAAAGAGATATTTTTGGTCATTTTAAAAGACGTTTTAAATGGTGTATGAAGATATTTTAGATAATGCAAGAAGATCTGACCTTCTCTAATACAACATGACCTTCTCTCTAAATTGACCGGACATTCTCTAAAGTGACCTCTGGCTTCTCTAAAGTGACCTCTGACCTTCTCTAAAGTGACCTCTGACCTTCTCTAAAGTGACCTGGTACTCCCGATCTTGTCTAGCCTCCTCTGAGCAGTCGATCATGACGCCCTCAGCGATCGTGTCCTCGATCGTCAACTGCTCAAGTGTTTTCGAACCTGGGACCATGAGGTAAGAGATCATGAATACAAATTATCAGGCACTAAAATCAGATCTCACTTTTATTTTAAATAGGGGGTGGTCAGTTAAGTACAAGAGTCTTGGAGAGGGAGGGGAAGGTTTGACTTAAGGACGATACGAGACGTAGGATGGTACTTGTGTGACGACCCATGAGAAGTTACCTTTAACAAAGTGCTATGGTGCGTGTGTGATAGTTACCTTTAACAAAATTCTAGGGTATTTGTGTAACAGTTACCTTCAACAAAGTGCTATTATACTAGTGTGACAGTTACCTTTAACAGAGTGCTATTATACTAGTGTGACAGTTACCTTTAACAAAGTGCTATGGTACTTGTGTGACAGTTACCTTTAACAAAGTGCTATGGTACGTGTGTGATAGTTACCTTTAACAAAGTGCTATGGTTCTAGTGTTACAGTTACCTTTAACAAAGTGCTATGGTACGTGTGTTAGAGTTACCTTTAACAAAGTGCTATGGTACTTGTGTGACAGTTACCTTTAACAAAGTGCTATGGTACTTGTGTGATAGTTACCTTTAACAAAGTGCTATGGTACTTGTGAGACAGTTACCTTTAACAAAGTGCTATGGTACTTGTGAGACAGTTACCTTTAACAAAGTGATATGGTACTTGTGAGACAGTTACCTTTAACAAAGTGCTATGGTACTTGTGTGAGTCACCGTTAACAAAGTGCTATGGTACGTGTGTGACAGTTACCTTTAAAAAAGTGCAATGGTGCTTGTGTGATAGTTACCTTTAACAAAGTGCTATGGTACGTGTGTGATAGTTACCTTTAACAAAGTGCAATGGTACGTGTGTTACAGTTACCTTTAACAAAGTGCTATGGTACGTGTGTGAGTCACCGTTAACAAAGTGCTATGGTACGTGTGTGACAGTTACCTTTAAAAAAGTGCAATGGTGCTTGTGTGATAGTTACCTTTAACAAAGTGTGCTGGTGCGTCAATGTGCGTGCCTACATGCTCTCCAACACTGTAGGCCCCAGACTCGATGCTGTAAGGGGAAGTAAGAAAGGAGAAGGTGAATGATAATTCCGGGGTTATCGGCCATTAATAGAGTAACACAACACAAACCAGATGGTACGTGTATCACACAAGGACGTCCTAACAAATCTGCTAGGTCACAGATACTTTGTTTCCAGCTGGTATCACCACACTACCATCCGTTGTATCACCACACTACTATCCGTTGTATCACCACACTACCCTCCGATGTGTTGTATCACCACTCCACCGTCCGGTATTATTGTATCACCACACTACCGGTCGTTGTGTCATATAACCACACTGTCGTACCGTCCATGTAAACGTTGTATCCCCTCAGTTAGACTGTACTGGGGGGGGGGGTTCTAGTCCGTCAAATATTTTAATTTAATCAATTTAGATAAAACATGAGTATAGTAAAACCATCCTACCAAACTCTTAATTAGTGTAATCAATCACACATTTCAATAGAATAAGTTAAGACAACGTGTGTGTAGTATTTGAACATCTTACTAAACTCCTAATTAGTGTAATAAATCACACATTTCAATAGAATAAGTTAAGACAACGTGTGTGTTGTATTTAAACATCTTACTAAACTCCTTCATAGCTCTGTCCACGACTCAGCACCGTCCAGTTGTACGTTGGTGCGTTGGATGGGGTGAAGCTGTTTCTGTCTATCACATGTGACAGGTCTATCGTCCGGCACAGCACGACGTCCGTCAGGATCAGCAGGGTCCAGCAAAATAGGCTTGGGTTCATGACTGATCACGTGGTCTGTATGCCGTCTATGTAGAAGGTAGAGATCACGCGGTCTGTACGCCGTCTATGTAGAAGGTAGAGGTCAGGTGGTCTGTACGCCGTCTATGTAGAAGGTAGAGGTCAGGTGGTCTGTACGCCGTCTATGTAGAAGGTAGAGGTCAGATGGTCTAACGTCTAGGTAGGTCTAACAGAAGATAGAGGTCACGTGGTCTAACGTAGTCTACACAGAAGGTAGTAGAGATCAGGCTAGATTGTTTTTGTTCACTTAGATGTATACGGGAAACGTTTTGAAGAAATTCTCACGAAAAAAAAAACATGATGTAATTGCTGCTGAAGTCTTTAAATAAAAACTACTCTATTATCCGTGGCTAGAATTTAAATAACCGGCTAAATAGCTTGGTTAAATTAATCCAGTTCGTCGTTTACGAGCAGCCACAAAATAGACTTCTCTAGTTTTAGCATATAAATAAATCCTAACTCTAACAATAAAATGTCGAATGCAGTACTTGTATTGCGTTAACCCTCAACATGTTGTTTGAATTTGGAATCTATTTTTAAACTCAGTTAACCCTAGCAGAAACAACACACAACTCACGTGAAACCAGTCGATGATGTGTAGTGTGCTTTACTAGGTCGGTGTGGTTTACACACAGGCTGCTGTAGTGTGCTCTGGTAGGTCGGTGTTGTTTACACTCTGGCGTGTACTTTTATAACCGACGTACCAACATTCCCTCTCTGCCACTAGGTCACGTGACCGTGGAGAAATTGTAAGCCTTCAGCGCAGTCAGTCGTAAAATATTAGGATGAGAAACTGTATTTTATAGCCAGCTTTTAAGTGAGCCTAAAAAATAAAACAATAAAACGTCTTAGAAAATTTTATAGAGCGCTCAACGCTTTTTTCATTATAGATAATATGTTCTATAAGATATTGTAAATATGCAGGATGACGTCGACTTTTTAAATTTACACAAATCATTAACTGCCCCTTTAAAAATCCTTAACTGCCCCTTTAAAAAACAAGTAACTGACCTTTTTAAAAAATAATTAACATTTGAAAACCCATTAACTTGATTAACTGCCCCTTACTTAACTCATCCTCTATGGTCTGTCCACAACATGAAGAACAGCAACTCATTTGACTTGTCGATTGGGCGCTGCTACCTAGTTATTTCCCTTGGTTTAATAGAACGTTGTGATGTTTCATTTCAGTTTTTCTGACAAATTAAAAAAAAAAATGTATTGGAAATCAGATGTATTAGTAATTTCAAGTTGCAACACCAACCTAGGTTTTAAAAAAACCAACCTATATGACAAGAGGTTTTAAAACCATACTGACAGGTTGCAACCACCAACCTATGTGATAGGTTGCAACCAACAACCACCAACCTATGTGACAGGTTGCAACCAACAACCACCAACCTATCTGACAGGTTGTAACCACCAACCTATGTGACAGGTTGCAACCACCAACCACCAACCTGTTGTAACCACCAACCTATCTGACAGGTTGTAACCACCAACCTATGTGACAGGTTGCAACCACCAACCACCAACCTGTTGTAACCACCAACCTATCTGACAGGTTGTAACCACCAACCTATGTGACAGGTTGCAACCACCAACCACCAACCTGTTGTAACCACCAACCTATCTGACAGGTTGTAACCACCAACCTATGTGACAGGTTGTAACCATCAACCTATCTGACAGGTTGTAACCACCAACCTGTTGTAACCACCAACCTATGTGACAGGTTGTAACAGGTTGGCCCAACAACCACAATCAACAGATCAGCACAAGCTTATCTCACCTTGTGACTAGAGTTCCTTATCTCTGTATCTCACCACAGTCTCGCCATTTAATTCACCCAAGTCATTCTGTCGTCAAGCCTCTGAAGTATTTGCTCTTTCATTTTAACCATCATAACTACTCAGTAGTTTCTTTACACTGTTTGAATTTTCTTAAAACATTATAGTGTTAATTTTAGTATTTAGCTTAAAACATGTTCAACTTACCACAGTAATTAAATTTGTAATTTAGGTAGAGCCTGAGTTGGGTTTACAGCTTGGTGGATGTATTAAGAAATTCAGTGAAACAAATAATTCACTCTACTTCACCTTCACTGCAGCAGAAAGGACGTGTAATGTAGACAAATGTTTTCTGTAATCACGCCAGATTGTCCACGTGACTCCCGCCACCATGAAGATTGTTTACCTCCTGTGTCTGCTGGTGCTTGTAGTTCTGGCAGTTGAGAGTCGCAGCATTGATCTCCAGGTGAGGTTGTATCCAACAGGTACCCTGAGTCTTGGGTTCAAACCCTTGTCAGAGATGTGTGTTTATTTAAAGTATCAAAATAATGTTCCTGGGACATTTCAAACTGTTTTAAAACTAAAATATAAAAACGTTCTTGGTTAACAAAAAAACGATTATATTGTTTGCAGAGTATAAATGCAGCTTGATAGTTTATAATAATTAAAAAAGATTCTGTTAAAGGATAACATAGTAAGACAAATAAAGTAGTAAACCGTTTAGACGGTTAACAGGGAGAGTGACGCCATTGTTGTTGGTTCATTGTGAATTATTTATGTTTGTAATACCTCTACTTTTTTAACCTTTTTCTACAATTACTAAATTTTTAAAGTTTTTTTTTATGGTGAAATACCATTGAATTTAGCAGTAATTTCATTGGAATTTTGCCATACCAAAATTTGAAAATTTAAAAAAATATTTCTAGAGTGTTTTCTGTTACAAAAACTAACCAGCCGATTCTATAAGTGTTAGTACAAGAGAGATTAATGGTTATATAGCCGATATATATGTTAGTTTATGATATTTAAGGACGCCAGAAAACGATGGTTTTTTTTTCAAGGTGGCCCCCGTTGCCATGGCAACCATAATTTAAAAGAGTCTCCGATGCATGGAAATATTTTCTTTTAAATACCCTAACTGAGATATACACAAATAAATCATTAACACGTTTTAATTAGGAAGTTTATTTTTTCTGGAGCCTACCCCACTAATATAACATTAACCCTCTAAGTCCTTGTATTTCAGCAAGCTCGAGCGGCCTTTAACCCCATGTGTGCCGTGGTCCTGTGTATTAACCCTCTAAGTCCCTGTTTTTCAGCAAGCTCGGGCGGCCTTTAACCCAATGTGTGCTGTGGTCCTGTGTATGATGCCACAACCTTGTGCTGACGGCTCCCAGCCTGTGGTGGCCCCCAATCAGTGTTGTCCAACATGTCCGATCACGCAGTAAGTTAAACCTTGGGTCAACTCAGTGGGTTAAACCTTGGTTCAACTCAGTAAGTTAAACCTTGGTTCAACTCAGTAAGTTAAACCTTGGTTCGACTTAGTAGGTTAAACCTTGGTTCAACTCAGTAAGTTAAACCTTGGTTCGACTTAGTAGGTTAAACCTTGGGTCAACTCAGTAAGTTAAACCTTGGGTCAACTCAGTAAGTTAAACCTTGGTTCAACTCAGTAAGTTAAACCAAGTGCCTCCTCACAAAGTTTAACTTTTGCAAGGGACACAACCCTCAATATTTCTCGAATGAACTTGACCACTTTTAAAAAGGGCGAAAACCTAAGATAGAACCACAAATCATGTTGCGATAACTCACAAATTATTTTTTTTTAATTTTGTCATTCCAGCACGTAGCGAGTCTGTGTTGAAGTCTTCCAAGCCCCAAGAAAATGTGCAGGAGGTTGGACTAAATACATCTGACAAAACATATCCAGGTTATCGCCCTTACTCCCTGGAGAAAGTTACCCCCGAAACTGTCAAATAAACTCAATAAAGTTTCGTGAAAAAAAAAAATTCTTGACATCTGTTTATCTTAGGACTTATCTCTCTGTCTTAAGACTTACTTAACGAAGAAAGTAGGATGCTGTGAGCTGTTGGTGTTTATCATGCTGCTGTTTACCTGCATCGATGGTGTTGTGGTCGTATTGTCACATTATGAGGTCGGTGACGTCACAAACCTAATCCTGCCTCACTGGTGACATCAGTAGCTCTCGCTGTGTGTGCATCGGTTGCAGAATTAAAGTTTTACGCAATAAATAAAATTCTTCGAAAAAAAGTAGCCTTAAACACAATTAACATTCACAATAAATAGAGATTTTAAGTTGTAACGTGTCACAAAACTATTCAGTTCAGATTGAAACAGCTAGAGCAGTGCCAAACAATAAGACAGACAGTAGCTGTAACCTCAACATGTCTGGACAGTCGCTACTAGAACCATTGTCTGACGTTATGGATATCACGGAGGTTCGCTTAACGACGATACAATCGGAGGCCTAGGAGTGGACCGTCGTTAACGTGTGTTTAGCCAACTTTTTCTTTACTAAATCAATTGAACAGCTCGCTGACACTGGCCTATGTGGCTGGTTCAACCGAAAACCACAATCAATAGTTGAACACTGGTTGAACCAAAATACCACAATCAACACTTTAACTACTCATTAAAAAATCTACGGTTAAACCGTTGACCACAATCAACCGTTCAACCGTTGACCACAATCAACAGTTAATCACAATCAACAGTTGACCACAATCAAAAGTTGACCACAATCAACAGTTAATCACAATCAACAGTTGACCACAATCAACAGTTGACCACAATCAACAGTTAATCACAATCAACAGTTGACCACAATCAACAGTTGACCACAATCAACAGTTGACCACAATCAACAGTTGACCACAATCAACAGTTGAACCGTTGACCACAATCAACCGTTCAACCGTTGACCACAATCAACCGTTCAACCGTTGACCACAGTCAACAGTTGACCACAATCAACAGTTGACCACAATCAACAGTTGACCACAATCAACAGTTGACCACAGTCAACAGTTGACCACAATCAACAGTTGACCACAATCAACAGTAGATCACGATCAACAGTTGACCACAATCAACAGTTGACCACAATCAACAGTTGACCACAAACAACAGCTGACCACAATCAACAGTTGACCACAATCAACAGTTGACCACAAACAACAGCGGACCACAATCAACAGTTGACCACAATCAACAGTTGATCACAGTCAACAGTTAAACAGCTGCTTATCTGATCTCGAGACTCCAGTTCTTATCGTCGCGTCGTACGTGCCTCACACTTTTTCTTGCCATCTAATTAATTGACGTCAGTTGATTACCTTCCAGCATTCGCCGAAATTTTGTTTAGAAAAGTGGTAGGTATTTTTTTTTTAATCAAGTCGACATTGTATTATTCAACTTTCTTTCAAGTCTGACGTAAAATACGTTTCATTAAATACTATAATTACTTTCGAAGTTTTGAACTATTGCAACTAAACAGATATCTATTAGGTTTTCAACATGTTACAGATATTTTTTATGTGTAAGGGATTGAATGTGTTAAAAATATTAATGGTCAATAGATGACATTAAGTCCATAATTTATAACAAGAGCTGGAGACCTAGACCTAGACCTAGACCTAGACCTAGACCTAGACCTAGACCTAGACCTAGACCTAGACCTAGACCTAGACCTAGACCTAGACCTAGACCTAGACCTAGACCTAGACCTAGACCTAGACCTAGACCTAGACCTAGACCTAGACCTAGACCTAGACCTAGACCTAGACCTAGACCTAGACCTAGACCTAGACCTAGACCTAGACCTAGACCTAGACCTAGACCTAGACCTAGACCTAGACCTAGACCTAGACCTAGACCTAGACCTAGACCTAGACCTAGACCTAGACCTAGACCTAGACCTAGACCTAGACCTAGACCTAGACCTAGACCTAGACCTAGACCTAGACCTAGACCTAGACCTAGACCTAGACCTAGACCTAGACCTAGACCTAGACCTAGACCTAGACCTAGACCTAGACCTAGACCTAGACCTAGACCTAGACCTAGACCTAGACCTAGACCTAGACCTAGACCTAGACCTAGACCTAGACCTAGACCTAGACCTAGACCTAGACCTAGACCTAGACCTAGACCTAGACCTAGACCTAGACCTAGACCTAGACCTAGACCTAGACCTACGCCTACGCCTAAGCCTAGGCCTACGCCTACACCTACACCTACATGTGTCATGTGTAGATAGAAATGCATATGGAGTAGTATGTGCAGGTTTATTTACAGTATGTATGTATGGAGTGAGTGTGTGGTCAGGGTGGCACGGTTAAAAACTTGTTTCACTAAAGTCGTACATCATTAGATAATTCTTTGGTTCCCGCCAGATTGTCCACGTGACTCCCGCCACCATGAAGATTATTTACCTCCTGTGTCTGCTGGTGCTTGTAGTTCTGGCAGTTGAGAGTCGCAGCATTGAACTCCAGGTGAGGTTGTATCCAACAGGTAACATTTGGTTCAACCGTTGCTTTAATGGACATTAACTCATTGACAAGAATCTTTTCACTATAGGGCTGATAAGTAGGTCACCAACCAGTTCTACGGCTCAATAAAACCTGCATGACCCATAGAACTGGTTGGTGACCTACTTACCAGCCCTATTATTGTTGACATGAATCAATATTAGTCAAGTTGTTTTTTTTTTTTCATAATGGACGTAAAAATTAATAAATAAATGAACTTCAGCTTGAAAAAAAAATTAGTATTTTTAAAATCAGTTATATTAAACTTGCAAAAGTAGACAACTTGAAGATTAGTTTTTTCGTCTTTTTTTCCCTCTTTTTTTCTTAAAGCTAGCTACATCTCTATGTTCATCAAGCTTAAACTACAACCTGCAGTTTCACTTTCGTAAAACATGCATTGATTAGCGTTACAAATACTCAATGGTCGATCTGCTGAAAACCACACTTTCTAATAATTTGAACTCGAAAACGTTTCCGATTAAACTTTTTTTTTAAATTATAATTTTTAAAACCACACAAAACAAAAAATTAATTTTCAGGAAGCGCGTGCTGTCCTTGACCCCATCTGTGCCCTAGTTCTGTGCATGAGGCCACCTCCCTGTGAAGACGGCACCACGGCTGTGGTCGCTCCTGGTCAGTGCTGCCCTTCGTGTGCACTTACACAGTAAGTTAAATCATGTGTACAATCAGTAAGTTAAACCTTGTGTGTGTCCACACAGTAAGTTAAACCTTGAGTCCACACATTAAGTTAAACCTTGTGTTAAACCTTGTATCCACACAGTCAGTTAAACCTTGCGTTCACAGAATAAGTTAAACCTTGTGCCCACACAGTAAGTTAAACCTTGTGTCTTCTCAGTAAGTTAAATCTTGTGCCAATACATTCACTTAAATCCATATCCACTAAATAAGTTAAACTTAGTCCATTCAGTAAGTTAAACAATTGCTGACGTTAAACCAGTGCCAACATAGCTACTAAGATAAAACATTTGTCCAAAAAGTAAATAAAGATAATGTTCATTCACTAAAATGCTAACCCAGTATTCCATACTAAATTAACCTCATTAAGTATTAGGGTATAGATATAGAGGTGGATAAAACGATGGTACACATTTGTGATGTCATTATTATTTTTTTCAGTACGTAGTGAAATCTTCAAAGAAAGCTGAAGGAATATTGTTTGAAGCAGAATATACAGCATACAATCCTATGTTGTCCAAATATGTTGTACGAATATGTTGTACAAACCTCGCTCTGGTTGCCCTCATAAATTCTGTGAGCCGCCAATGAGTCCAACATAGTTCATTCATTAAAGTATTTTAATTAATTGTCAAGTGTTTTTACAAATGCATTTTCTTGGCTAATTAAAGGGAGACTATGTTCATAATGTTGAAATCGTTTTATATTTCTAGTTACGTCCCTTGTACGAAGCCTCACATTATGAGTGGTTTCTATTTTCCCACGTTTTCTTTAACTTGCTTTCGCGTCTGTTTGTTTGGTTCTCCAATCAAATCTTGCGATCGATATTTCGGGCACTTCCCAGTTAGCTAGCGCGCTGAAATTTTCATGGAAGCTTTGTTTCCGATGACCATAGAATATTCAATTGTTATTATTACTAAATTGATCCATGGAAACATTTTATTGAGCATTTTAGACCGCTATATAATTGTAGTAAAAACGTGGGGGGAAAGGGGACATAACCCAGTAACTGTAATTTGATGAAAACAAGGTTCGGTACTCTCCCTCTTTGCTTACTGAGTAGTGTTCACGCGGTGTTTGTGTACAAACAACCGTAACAAATGGTGGCCAGAATGGGGGAGACGATATGGTCGAGTGGTTGGGCACACGATTGCTATCCCACTCGACACGGGTTCAAATCTATGTGTTCTAGTCAGTAACGTATTCACACAACGTGTTTTTTACGTGTTGTCTTTTTACGAGTTGTCTTCGTTTACCCAAAAAAAAGTGAAAAGATAAAATCGATAGCAAGATTTTAATGCAAACAAACAGACAAAGACTAAAAAGTAGAAAATAATAATCATTAAAAAAGTTTTAAAAAACCCACGTTTTCTGATTGAACTAAAAAGTAGAAAATAATTGCTATACATCACAATAATGCAAGCGATCACTCTACTATAAGCGATCAAAAACGTGGGGCGCCGTGATTTTCTTACAGTTTCTAATACTGTTGACTCTCTACAAGCTCCCTAATAAAAGTCAATAGTATTATCTAATCAATAGTAATATAAATTTTACTTCGGCGCCCCACGTTTTTCAGTTCTCTACCGCTAGACCACTTCGTCCGCTCTAGGATACCTACACAACAGCCAATGGTGTCTTGATAGCCATCCATGGTGCCTACACAACAGTTGGTTGGTGCACTATCTTTTGGTGTAGAAACCTATTCGTTGACATTCTTGTCAGCTAAAATTATCAACAAGAAAGATCTACAAAAATCTACAGCAAAATCAACACAATTTCTGTTCACAAAATGCTTTATTTCTGTCTATTAACATGAGCTATGTCCCTTCATTATGAAAGTTAATTACTCCAGAAAGGTCTAGAACTTCGTGACGTTACGTTTCGTGAATCTCCCCCGGGTCGGTATCTCTCCGATACTGAACATTTCAAGGTGAAGGACGAAAAGAAAAAATACTAAATTACACTTACAAAAGTATGTACAAGTATAAAAGTATAAAAACTAGCTACACTACTTCTACGTTGGATATCGTATGATACATAATGGACACTCCCACTCCGCCGCCATCTTTAAATTACTAGAACTATTTTTAGGTAGAGTTACATCCCTTCGTTCGGCTCTTCAACCTCCCATAGCTGTGGAGTAAATGGTAAACACAGAGCAAGAAAGGGGGCGCAAAGTTGCCAACTACAACATACAGGCAGACATACACATACAGCAAGAAAGGGGCGCAAAGTGGCCAACTACAACATACAGGCAGACATACACATACAGCAAGCTGGGGGTAATAGAACAAAGTAATCAACTACAGCAGGGGTCTCCAAACTTTTCAGTCCGAGGGCCGCATTAACTATCAAATTTCAGTTCGGGGGCCAGTTTCTTCCAGGCTTGTCTTTGATTTTTCTGGGCAAAGTTCCTCAGCCATCACCAACAAACGGTTTTTCCGTGCACAAAAAGATCTCCGCGGGCCGGATGAGAGGACATCGCGGGCCGCATCTGGCCCGCGGGCCGTAGTTTGGAGACCCCTGAACTACAGCATACTATCAGACAGACACATACATAGTAGCAACATACACACGCCTACATCAAGATGACAGACACATAACATACTGGACATGGTGGAGGGGGGTGTCCCAAAATGACTTCAAGCATCCAGTAGGAAGGGAAGGAGGTGCGACACCTGGGGAAGATTGAGGTTGCTAAAATAACGTAATATATAATTATATTTTAAAATATCTTCGTCACCTAAGTTTTTTTAACTAAATACGAAATTTCGTCGCAAAAAACGAATTTAATATTATGGTAGAAACAAAATAAAATTTGCCTGATGTATTTACTTATACAGAAAGAATTTTCCCAAATCTCAGCTTTAGTGTGTAATTCAAATTCTGAAAGTCTAAAATGGAAGCTCCGACGATCTGATATTGTTTTAATTAGAGCTAACATAATATTCCCAAACCTTAGTAACAAAACCTGATGTCATCGCGGATGAATACACGTCTGCTATTTGAGAAATAAACACGTCAGAGTGCATTAGAAGGGTAAGCTGGCATTGAGACAAATAGTTCTGTTGTTGTTGTTTTTTTAGGGGGGGGATGCTGCAGGCAAAACTATTTTTTGTCTCCTATTTTTCATCGTACGAGTAACGCTAGAATTTGTTTGTACATTTAATAATCTTGACAACAGTGACGTCAAATTCTAGCTTACGCAGAAAATGTGAATGTTTCACAAAATTTATCTCTTAAAATTCGGGAATTCTCACGTTCGGATACCTTTGTGCACCAGACTTTGTGTCATTGACCGAATTGTTTTGTTTACAAGGAGCCGGTCATCTTGAATGGGCTTTTTTCTTCTAATCTCATGAGGGCATGGACATGTATGACATGGACATGGACGACAAGGACAAAACGACATTTTAAAAAATGTACAACTGGACATAGACAATACCACGTGGGAAACACGACATGGACAACACGACATGGACAACACGACATAGACAACACGACATAGACAACACGTCATAGACAACACGACATAGACAACACGACATGGACAACACGACATGGACAACACGACATGGACAACACGACATGGACAAATCAAGCAAACTTGGGGTGAACTGATAACCAAAGCAAAGTGAAACTAGAGCAAGCAGACTCGCAAGTTCATACCAGACACCACCTCTAGATATTGACATCTAATGATCTACTACAGAATGGCATTAGTGGGCTAGGCCCGCGCCTTCATCAGCTGTAGTACAGCATACAGCTTACACCCTTTCTTGTTATTTAAAAAACAAAATAACCACTCTTAATGCTAAAGATTGTAGGTGTTGGCGCGGACCTACCCCAAAAGTCGGCATTGAATCTAAAGGGCTGTTTACAGAAAGTAAACAAAAGCGTTCATTTATCAAGAATTATTAACTAGAGAAAATTAGAGAAAATTAGTAAAATTAGTAAAATGCCAGTAACATTTTCCTTTATAATGTGGAACTGTCAAAACTATTATTGTCCTTTAACTCCACTTTGATACCACCACTCCCCTAATTTTTCGTATCCTTCATTTTTTAAATACGATATTTATTTTACAACCTTTGTAAAATGTAAAAAGCCCTTTGCCAAATACCAAGACGTTTTCAGTAAAGTCACATGACAATATTCTGACCAATCACCCACCACCGGTGTAAAGTTAGTTTGTCTACCCATAAGATTATACCCAATTGTGTAATGATCTAACACTAATCTAATCAACACACAGCGCTAGTAGGTTGATGTGGCGACCAGAGGCTTAGCTCAGCGGTTCCCAAATTGACGTGAAAGCCACATTACAAGGACACAGAACCGGGGAAAAACGATAAAGTTTTGACGTAAAAGATTTTAAAATTGTCCCTTTTATGTGGGAGCGGGGTGGGGTTAAGAGTTTCGTCACATGAATTGCGTTGTCTGCGGAAAGATTCACTAGGACTATTTGAGAACCGCTGAGTGATATCTCCATGCACTAGACGGATCTCCCAGTTACACAGCTTTTAGAGTGGATTATTTCAGGGATTAGAAGAACAATCGGCTCTGCGCATGACAGGAAACACTAGCAGAACTGGCCTGACAAGGTCGGGATGTATTGGGCCATTTTGTAAAAGTTGTTTTTTTTTTCATTGTTTTTTTTTTAATATTTGAAAATAGCCTCGTGTATTTAAAAAATTTGTTGAAGGTTAGGCCTCGTTAGATGCATTAGTACATCGACAAAATGTTTCAGTTTAAAATGAGTTATAAAAGTTGGAACTTTATAAACAAAATTAATATAAGTAACTGATATAATGACATCACATGTTTTTTTTAAATTTAATTGTAAATGTAAGAATAACATTTGCCTTTCAATTAATGTTTTTTAATACTAATAAAAATTGTTGTTTTGGTTGATTGATTTTGTCGCTATTTTTCTGAACGACAAATTTCATGGTGATCAACGCTCGAATTTTGTAACGAATGTGTCCATTCATTTTAATCCGACAGCCTGACTTTAAACCAAGCTGTAGATAAACAACTGTGGACATACGGGGTGGGGTGGGGCGTCTCTGACAGCTCCCCCCCCCCCAACCTTTATACAAAGGGAGTTTGTGAACTGATCAAACCAGTGACACATCCAGATGTCGTTTTAAAAAAATTACGCGCACTTTAAATTTTGGTCAATTTATTCAGGCCAAGATCTACATTATTTTATCTAAGTAAACAATCGCCAAAATTTAATCTAGAAAAATCTAAATAATTTCTTAATTTTTAACAATTTCTTTCCAAATAAATCAATTATTTTTAGATTTAATTCTTAATTAATGTTCTGAATCTCCAAATGGGGGTCAAAACTGGAATGGGGGGAGGTGTTATTTAAAATAATCCCTTGCGCTAAACTATATTATAAACGATTAAGTCACGTGACAGCCATATGTCACTGACATCACGTGGTGTCCACCGATTTGATTGACAGGTTACGTCACCAATCTATCACCTACCTGGGATGGGGGCACGGCGGGGCGGGCGGGGGCGGGTGGTTCACACGAGGCGCAGCATTCACCTGGCCTGTGGTAGTAGAACAGGCAGGTGTGGCAGACGATGTTGAAGCAGTCGATGGTGCCGTTGTCAAAGCAGAAACAGGACAGGCAGGGATCAGGTGAGAACTGGCCGTACTGCAACGATAGGGAGCACCGTACATGTAAATGGGGGATGTGTAGCACTTTACAGGTAAATGGGGGGGGTGTAGCAGTTTACAGGTAAATGGGGGGGGTGTAGCAGTTTACAGGTAAATGGGGGATGTGTAGCGAATACAAAAAAAAAACATTTACAAGTTAAAAGTTAAAATGGATGATGAAAGGTAACAGTTTACATGTGAATGTGGTGACAATAAGTAGAATTTTTTTTATGTAATTGGGAGATAACAATACAGGTATAATTTGATGATAGGTAACATTTACACGTATATGGTGTTAGCTGCATGGTCAGATGAGTTGGGTTGGCATGGTCAGATGGGTTGGGTTGCATGGTCAGATAGGTTGGGTTGTGCATGGTCAGATGGGTTGGGTTGCATGGTCAGATGGGTTGGGTTGCATGGTCAGATGGGTTGGGTTGCATGGTCAGATAGGTTGGGTTGTGCATGGTCAGATGGGTTGGGTTGCATGGTCAGATGGGTTGGGTTGCATGGTCAGATGGGTTGGGTTGCATGGTCAGATGGGTTGGGTTGCATCAGTTTTCGTGATGACAGTAAAGGCCTGGCTTAAAATTGACAAGTGTTGTTTTGTTTGTTGCGACAATCTAAGCTACAGGCGTATGCTAATTGCGACACGCAGACTATAAGTACACTTCTAAAGTTTTAAATGTGTAACTACATATGTTTATTATTTGGTACAGTGACCAAGAAAATTTAAGCTTCTATTGGACGTGAAGTCATTTTTCTTCTTCAGCGTGTCAACCCCCCCCCCCCCCCCTCTATAACAGCGACTTACCACCCCCACCCTTCTCCCATCCTTTAAGCCACTATCTCTTTGTTGACGCAGCACATTATTCATACAGAAGGTAAACACAACACAGTTACCGCCCTGTGACAGGCTAAGCTCCCCTCTTTTTATTTCTTAAAATCTAACATTTAAATTATTTACGAAAACAAAAATAAAACAACTAAATATTAGCGTTTTACTTTTTTTTTTACATTTTGAGATGCTTCCGATAAAATCTATTTAAATTTAATAATGCATGTAAATTTTTATAGGGAAACGGTATTTATTAAAAAGAAAACAGGTATTTTTTAAATGTCGTAAAAGTATTTTCATAAAGTTAATTAAACCACACGTGATTTTCATAAAGTAACCATGGAGTTTGTTAAAATAATTTAATTTGATTACTAAGCCTAGTTACAATAACGATTAGTTGTATACCGTATCTCTCTGTTAGTATCAATTTTCGCCAGACTTTGATAGATTGCAACATATCAGCAGGTATCATCAGGTAAGATCGGCTATGGTTAGTGTGGTTTAGGTGGGTAGAGTGGGTTGGGTGGGTTGGGTGGTTAGAGTGGGTTGGGTGGTTAGAGTGGGTTGGGTGTGTAGAGTGGGTTGGGTGGTTAGAGTGGGTTGGGTGGTTAGTTGGTTAGAGTGGTTTGGGTGGTTAGTTGGTTAGAGTGGTTTGGGTGGTTAGTGTAGTTTGGGTGGGTAGAGAGGGTTGGGTGGTTTGGGTGGTTAGAGTGGGTTGGGTGGTTAGAGTGGTTTGGGTGGTTAGAGTGGGTTTGGGTGGTTAGAGTGGGTTGGGTGGTTAGAGTGGGTTGGGTGGTTAGAGTGGTTTGGGTGGTTAGAGTGGGTTTGGGTGGTTAGAGTGGGTTGGGTGGTTAGAGTGGGTTGGGTGGTTAGAGTGGGTTGGGTGGTTAGAGTGGGTTGGGTGGTTAGAGTGGTTTGGGTGGTTAGAGTGGGTTTGGGTGGTTAGAGTGGGTTGGGTGGTTAGAGTGGGTTTGTGTGGTTTGGGTGGGTTGGGTGGTTAGAGTGGGTTGGGTGGTTAGAGTGGGTTTGGGTGGTTAGAGTGGGTTGGGTGGTTAGAGTGGGTTGGGTGGTTAGAGTGGGTTGGGTGGTTTGGGTGGTTAGAGTGGGTTGGGTGGTTAGATTGGGTTGGGTGGTTAGAGTGGGTTTGGGTGGTTAGAGTGGGTTGGGTGGTTAGAGTGGGTTGGGTGGTTAGAGTGGGTTGGGTGGTTAGAGTGGGTTGGGTGGTTAGAGTGGGTTGGGTGGTTAGAGTGGTTTGGGTGGTTAGAGTGGGTTTGGGTGGTTAGAGTGGGTTGGGTGGTTAGAGTGGGTTTGTGTGGTTTGGGTGGGTTGGGTGGTTAGAGTGGGTTGGGTGGTTAGAGTGGGTTTGGGTGGTTAGAGTGGGTTGGGTGGTTAGAGTGGGTTGGGTGGTTAGAGTGGGTTGGGTGGTTTGGGTGGTTAGAGTGGGTTGGGTGGTTAGATTGGGTTGGGTGGTTAGAGTGGGTTTGGGTGGTTAGAGTGGATTGGGTGGTTAGAGTGGGTTTGGGTGGTTAGAGTGGGTTGGGTGGTTAGAGTGGGTTGGGTGGTTTGAGTGGTTTGGGTGGTTAGAGTGGGTTGGGTGGTTTGGGTGGGTTGGGTGGTTTGGGTGGGTTGGGTGGTTAGAGTGGGTTCGGGTGGTTAGAGTGGGTTGGGTGGTTTGGGTGGTTAGAGTGGGTTGTGTGGTTAGAGTGGGTTTGTGTGGTTTGGGTGGGTTGGGTGGTTAGAGTGGGTTGGGTGGTTAGAGTGGGTTTGTGTGGTTTGGGTGGGTTGGGTGGTTAGAGTGGGTTGGGTGGTTAGAGTGGTTTGGGTGGTTAGAGTGGGTTTGTGTGGTTTGGGTGGGTTGGGTGGTTAGAGTGGGTTGGGTGGTTAGAGTGGGTTTGGGTGGTTAGAGAGGGTTGGGTGGTTAGAGTGGGTTGGGTGGTTAGAGTGGGTTGGGTGGGTAGAGTGGGTTTGGGTGGGTTGGGTGGTTTGGGTGGGTTGGGTGGTTAGAGTGGTTTGGGTGGTTAGAGTGGTTTGGGTGGTTAGAGTGGGTTGGGTGGTTTGGGTGGTTAGAGTGGTTTGGGTGGTTAGAGTGGGTTGGGTGGTTAGAGTGGGTTGGGTGGTTTGGGTGGTTAAAGTGGGTTGGGTGGTTAGAGAGGGTTGGGTGGTTAGAGTTGTTTGGGTGGTTAGAGTGGGTTGGGTGGTTAGAGTGGGTTGGGTGGGTAGAGTGGGTTTGGGTGGGTTGGGTGGTTAGAGAGGGTTGGGTGGTTAGAGTGGTTTGGGTGGTTAGAGTGGGTTGGGTGGTTAGAGTGGGTTGGGTGGTTAGATTGGGTTGGGTGGTTAGAGTGGTTTGGGTGGTTAGAGTGGTTTGGGTGGTTAGAGTGGGTTGGGTGGTTAGAGTGGGTTGGGTGGGTTGGGTGGTTTGGGTGGGTTGGGTGGTTAGAGTGGTTTGGGTGGTTAGAGTGGTTTGGGTGGTTAGAGTGGGTTGGGTGGGTTGGGTGGTTAGAGTGGGTTGGGTGGTTAGAGAGGGTTGGGTGGTTAAAGTAGGTTGGGTGGTTAGAGTGGGTTGGGTGGTTAGAGTGGTTTGGGTGGTTAGATTGGGTTGGGTGGTTAGAGTGGGTTTGGGTGGTTAGATTGGGTTGGGTGGTTAGAGTGAGTTTGGGTGAGACTTACGTAAAAGAACTGTCCTTGGAACCAGCAACCTTGAGCGTGAGTGAGTGCACAGCACGCGCTTGTAACGGCTAGACACAGCCATGCTCTGATCATGTCTGTGGACAGGTGAGGACAGGTGCGACAATATCAGACATGTGCTAAACACAGGTGTAACAATATCAGACTCGGTCTAAACACAGGTGTAACAATATCAGACACGTTCTAAACACAGGTGTAACAATATCAGACACGGTCACATAACAGGTGTAACAATATCAGACACGTTCTAAACACAGGTGTAACAATATCAGACACGTTCTAAACACAGGTGTAACAATATCAGACACGGTCACATAACAGGTGTAACAATATCAGACACGGTCACATAACAGGTGTAACAATATCAGACACGGTCACATAACAGGTGTAACAATATCAGACACATTCTAAACACAGGTGTAACAATATCACACTCGTTCTAAACACAGGTGCAACAATATCAGACACGGTAACATGACAGGTGTAACAATATCAGACACATTCTAAACACAGGTGTAACAATATCAGACACTTTCTAAACACAGGTGTAACAATATCAGACACGTTCTAAACACAGGTGTAACAATATCAGACACGGTCACATGACAGGAGTAACAATATCAGACTCGTTCTAAACATAGGTGTAACAATATCAGACACGTTCTAAACACAGGTGTAACAATATCAGACACGTTCACATAACAGGTGTAACAATATCAGACACGGTCACATAACAGGTGTAACAATATCAGACTCGGTCTAAACACAGGTGTAACAATATCAGACACGTTCTAAACACAGGTGTAACAATATCAGACACGGTCACATAACAGGTGTAACAATATCAGACACGGTCACATAACAGGTGTAACAATATCAGACTCGGTCTAAACACAGGTGTAACAATATCAGACACGTTCTAAACACAGGTGTAACAATATCAGACACGGTCTAAACACAGGTGCAACAATATCAGACACGGTCACATGACAGGTGTAACAATATCAGACACGTTCAGTTATAGACAGGAAAAGTGTAGGATATAAATCAGATAAATTAGCTGTAAAGATTTTTAATATGTTTAGTTTAATACATTTATTTAGTGAAATTTTTACTTTCTCGTATATACGTAGTATAGAGAAAGTATTGTAATCGTGCAAAAAAAAAATCGAGATTTTTACAAATCTCGACGTTTTACACCTCACTGATACGGAAAAACATAATTTTGCAATCTTGTCCGTATGTCTGTGTGTGTGTGTGTGTGTGTCTGTCTGTGTGTCCGTGTGTAAACACGATAACTTGAGTACCGTTACTGCTAGGTTGATGAAATTTCATATATAAGTATTTTATCAAAATCGTAGATCCGTATCAACTTTTGAGCGATTTCCGATAACCGGAAGTGGTACTTTTTCTACTTTGAATTTTTCAAAAGCCTATAACTTGAGTACTATTTCAGATAGATAAATGAAATTTCACATGTAAGTAAAAGATCTAATTCTCTACCTTCTGTTAAATTTTGAGTAATTTCCGTTGACCGGAAGTAGTAATTTACGCTACTTCCGATTTCTCAAAAAACTAATGTAAATTTTAAAAGTACTAATAATATTGCGCACTATTATGCGCTTTTTTATTTCGCGTTCACTTGGTGTGCAATTAATTTGTCTACGAGATTTTATTCTATTTTTAAAACTTTAAGTATTAAATATGGATTAAAAATCATGTCTATAGCCCGAGTTCCCATCCCCTGTTATTTTATATAAAAATATTCGAGAAAGTTTAGGGGAGATCACTGCCGGTTTATTTCATAGAGTAAACGTACATTTTTTTGACATTTTTAATTGCTTATTTTTACTTTCTCGTATATACGAAGTATAGAGAAAGTCTTGTAATCGTGCAAAAAAAAAAAATCGAGATTTTTACAAATCTCGATGTTTTACATCTCACTGATACGGAGAAACATAATTTTGCAATCTTGTCCGTATGTCTGTGTGTCTGTCTGTGTGTCTGTCTGTCTGTCTGTGTGTCCGTGTGTAAACACGATAATTTGAGTACCGTTACAGCTAGGTTGATGAAATTTCATATATAAGTATTTTATCAAAACCGTAGATCTGTATCAACTTTTGAGCGATTTCCGATAACCGGAAGTGGTACTTTTCCTACTTTGAATTTTTCAAAAGCCTATAACTTGAGTACTATTTTAGATAGATAAATGAAATTTCACATGTAAGTAAAAGATCTAATTCTCTACCTTCTGTTACATTTTGAGTAATTTCCGTTGTCTGGAAGTAGTAATTTACGCTACTTCCGATTTCTCAAAAAACTAATGTAAATTTTAAAAGTACTAATAATATTGCGCACTATTATGCGCTTTTTAGCGCAATTTCCATTCTGGAGAATTGCGTTTATTAACCCGTCATTTCTGGATGTATGAATGTATGAATGAATGAATGGATGGATGTGTGTCCGCAGCTTTAAGTCGTATCTCCTCCTCAACGAAGCAATATCGATGACTAGTTCCAAAAGCAATTATGTTAAGAAAGTTACGAGGATGAACATAGGCTATAAAAATTCCGGGTTTCTTTCATGGATTTCCCGGAAAAGCCAAAAAACCTCGAAAAAAAGCAGTTTTTAGCCCATATCTCGGCAACCAGACCACTTAGCGACTTGAAACATGTACCAATCGATTCCTGCCATAATTTAGAACAATATTGCCGAAGAAAGTTTTCAAAAATATCCTTTCGTTCGGTCACAAAAATTTTTTTGAATTAATTAAAATTTGGACCGAATTAGTAGGCATTTTTTCCAACCACACCACACGCGTCATCACGTTCAATAGCTGCACCATCACGTTCTATGGCTTCGTCATCACGTTCAGTAGCTAGGCGCGCAATGGTTTTTAGTCATGTAACTCTATTGTAAATAAAACATGTAAAATACTGAATTTTTTTAAAAATAAAAAACGTTTTAATAACTAACCAATGGTTTTACTAACCCTGCTCTTGATTTACGCTACGACAGAGCTATTTTTAGATAACATAAGGAAATTGCGCTAAAATTGTCACTAGACTTTTTAATTAACTTGTTTATTTGGCCTTCACTTGGTGTACAATTAATTTGTCTACGAGATTTTATTCTATTTTTAAAACTTTAAGTATTTAAAATGGATTAAAAATCATGTCTATAGCCCGAGTTCCCATCCCCTGTTATTTTATATAAGAGTATTCGAGAAAGTTTAGGGGAGATCACTCCCGGTTTATTTAATAGGTTGTGCATTTGGACAGAATGTAATACAATAATGCGTGAGTAATACTTTTCTCCACCTGATTAAATTAACCTGTGTAACGTACAGAGCTTATGTTTAGCAGAACTAGTGCATGGCAGAAAACAGGAACAAGTACCCATAAAGGCAGAAAAAAGAGAACTAGTGTCCTACATGACATAACACAAAAACAAGTGCCCTACTAGTGCCCTACAAGTGCCCTACGTGGCAGAACTCAGGAACAAGTGTCCTACATTGACGAACTCAGGAACAAGTGCCCTAGAGTACATAAAGCTGACTGCTCGATTTTTTAAAATACATTTTTTATCAATTTTAATCTTCATTTGTTTGTGAGCGTAGATAGTAAGAAAATAAGCTCGTTATAGATTTTATTTCTTTAATTTCAAAATGCAAACAATACATATATTAATTAATTATGAATGAATTCTAGCAATTTAAAATAACTTTATCAAATAAGACAATTGATTTTTCAAAAGGCGCCTACGAAAAAAAGAGTTCACGGAAGTCGAAACTTTTAAACTGAAATGATTCGCGTCATCAACTGAATAGTACACCACACAGTACTACGTCATCAAGTGAATAGTTTTGTCATATATTTACAAAACAACAATCTCAATTAATTATTAAAAATATTGATCCACTAATGACCACGTGTATGACTTACCTCTCTCCCTATGCTGTAGCCCTTAAGAAAACAGACACCAAACTCTCACACTTGAGTTGGACACTGTTTGAAGCAGTTAATTTTTTTTTCACCCCTGGATCGTAATTAGCCGAGAATTTATGCACGCTATTATGGATCGTAGTCGTGTAAATTCAAATTTTAAGTTTCTTTTTTAGCTTGTGTATAAATAAAAAGTGAGGCGGGGAGGGAAACAACTGCAGGACAACAATTGTTTACACAAGGGAGGTAAATGCCGCTGCAGGGAGATAACCACTCAACGAACTTTCACGACCACTGGGGGAAAATATATTCAGAAAGTCTGTCAGCATCAGATGAGGGATGATTTGTCTTGCAGCCTTGTCTGCCAATAGGAACTGTTTCGGCCTTTGAGTGTTTGATGTCTGTCTGTACATGAATTTTACTTTAGGAAAACGTGTGGGAAAATATTAAACAATTTCCTGTGTAAATGATGTCTTCATTTGATTCTTAACCGTAAAAAAAAAAATATTGTGGAATTATTATTTTTTTTTTCGTTTTTTAAATTTTTTAATTAATACATTTTTTTTTTATTTTTAATGTCGACATTTTATATTTTTGAGTACGTTTTACTTGATACTTTAAATATGCTTGTGAGGGGGGGGGGAGATTCATCTGTTTGAAGTTGTAGCCAGAGCCGGGGTTTCACGTCGGCTCCGGTTTGACTATTCCACCAAAGTGCTCCCCAGCGGGTCACGTAAATGTCTGACATGCGCACTACTCTCGCAACTGTCACTGCCCATCATAAAGGATAAAATAGAATTAATGTCCAGCTTACCCTTTCACTGAATTACTGGTTCGTGAACCAAGATGTTAATTCAACTGGACTTTTGTAAGAATTATAATTTTTTTAAACACTTTGCTAACGAGGCAGCTTTTATAAAGAATTTTTATTAATAAAAGAGTTTTTATGATGTAGGAATTGTTAAATGAAATCTGAAGTCTAATACATTACTTTCTGTGTCCAAGGGGCCAGGTAAATTTTAACCCCCGCTCCTCCCCCCCCCCCCCCCCCCACCCACCCACCCACCCTACCAAATATTAAAATTTTCAAGGTTTATTTTTTCCCATTGAACTTGATGCTCAGCCTCAGCTAGTTGGAAATTCACGTGAAAAATTATTTTTAAAAATTCAAATCACTAAAAGTTCTAGTACAGCACCGTTCCGGGGGGGGGGGGGGGCACCATGATTTTTCACCTCGGGGCCCACCGGGATACTTTTTTACCTGGGGGTCAATCGGGATATTTCCAGGTAAACTGGCTGGCCAGTCCACCCCTGATTTAACCTGCAGTGTTGAAACGCTTTAATTTTCACTGGAACATTGATGATATATCCACGGCACCAAACGCTTTAATTTTCACTGATTTCATCTAGCTGAAGAAAATTAATGTTGACAAAACTTGTTATAAAATAAAAATACATTTTTAAAATATTTTTTTTATTTTATAACAAATTTGTCTGTGGTTTTTTTTTATTTGTGCATTTTAAAATATTGTTCTTATAATAAATATATTGTAATTTTTTGCTTTAATTTGGAAGCGGCATCTAATTTCAAAATTATGCAAAACTTTTTGTTTCGCATATTAAACTCTTTATTTTAATGTCAGGCCTTTTTTACTTTAATTCGCTGGTAACATTCATTAAAACGTGTAGGCTTTTAGATGCGAATTTCGTTTATTTTCCTGTTGTAAATTTTACATTACATGTTGTTTAAAAAAAATGTTGGTATGCATAAACGAAAGCCTTTGCCGAAAATAGTCTTCTTAAATCTTCTTCGCCGCAAATAAACACAAACTTTTTGACACAGTTTTAACTTGATGACTCCCATTTGCATACGTGACGGACCGGAACCGTGTCGTCTGATGCAAGCCACGTGGGACGGTTACAGCTCCACGCATGCGCATTGGGGATGATGCAAATAAAACTTGTGGTTGGTAGTTTTCTGGTACAGGATGAACTTTTTATACGATTGATGTCTTGGTAACCACAGTATAACACCATCTTCAATAGCTGTTTGGTGTACATTGATGACAATTTATACCACATTAACACCATCTTCAATATTGATGTCTGCGGGACAACACCA
This sequence comes from Physella acuta, assembly GCF_028476545.2. Lineage (NCBI taxonomy): Eukaryota > Metazoa > Mollusca > Gastropoda > Physidae > Physella > Physella acuta. Next base: position 222,494 of record NW_026731681.1, on the reverse strand, counting down.
TAACACCATCTTTACTATCCGCTAAGCGTAACATCGATAACAACTAAAAACACCATAACACCATCTTCAGTATCAGATTAGTGTAACAAATATTATAATGTATAACTAAATGGTCGGCATTTTCGAGTGGTACAGCACACAGTGCTAGCCCGAGATCAGAACCCGAGCTAGAGACCATACGATATGCCTGAGTTTACCCAGCTCTAATGGGTACCCGTCACGAGTACGAGAATGCACGAAGACGTCACGATACCAAGGTTATCGAGATCATAAAAACATGCGAACCGTACTTTAGCTGCATCCTATCTAAGGTCAAAGTTCCTATTCTACAACTAGTCTATGTTGCTGTGTCTATGTTCCTATTATACAACCCTAGGGGAACGAGTGCTTTTCGTTTTGTTATATTGTCTTCAAAGGCAAAGCATGGTTTGTACAGCTATGTTAGTAAAATAAGCACATGCTTTTTTTTGCTCATAATGTCTATAGGGTGACATTTGAAAGATGGAATGGATGAAGTGACATTTGAAAGTTTGGACAAATAAGGTGCGGCATAACTGGCTAATATGTTAATTCATTGAACTAAACATTAGACATGGCACGTTTTTGATAAAGAAGATGGAATAAACACGTTTAGTTAAAATAGTGAGATGCCCAAAAAAAATTTAAACATTGTGTATGGGGGGGGGGGGGGGGGGGGGGGTCTGGAAAATGTGTATAATATGATGGGTTGTGATCTACGTAAAGATGTCTAGCAATTCGGCCTGAATTATGTGAACCACATGTCTTACCGTGTCATCACACTTACCTATCGCTATTGGCCTTCATAGCTTGAACGTCAGATCTGACCCATCAAAACACGCGTTACTCAATCGCGACGAGATATAGGGGCGAGATGTGGGGCGAGATGTGGGTGTGCACCAGCAAGATGGCGTCACAATGTACACCACGTTTCACCAGTGCAGGCCAGTCAAGGTGGTTTACTGCTTCTATAGGCCCTACCTGTTCACGAATTTCAATTAAAAAAAATTGCAGTTTTAAATGTATGCAAGAACATCTTTCTAAAGTACGTTAAGAATATCTTCTGTACAAGTCTGAATTTTTTTATTTTTTTTTTGCATTTGTAAGGAAATAAGGAAAACATGCAATATGGGGAAAGCCCAGTTTAGCACATTATTAAAAACTATGAAAAACCTACATCAAGCCGCAATAAATTAGCTTTAAGTGTGCTTTAAATGCCCATAATATCACACAGTCAGATGAACTCTAATTCATCATTGAACCCTAGGTTCGAACGCGTAGCTTTACTTTGGTTTGCGTGTCTTGATGACTATTTATTACTCAGGAAACATTTTTTTTTAAACAACAACCAAATGGTACGGAGCGGTAATGTGAGTGGAGGTGGGTGGGGTGTGTATGGTGTGAGGATGGGGAGTGGGGGGGGGGGGTAAGAAAATCTAACACAAGCTCAGACTAAGACCAGCACACTTAGATATGGCGGGGTATTTAGGCAACTAAGTATATCACGGGGGGGGGGTGGAATCCCCGAGACTAGCTAGGTAGGTCCCTAAGTATATCACTGGGGCTCATCAACCTGAATTAGAAAAAAGATGTGTTTACTGTCTATCTCCTGGACTTTAGATTGAACTGTTGATGCTGATCAGCACCATATACACAATGGTTGACTATTGTGGTGGTTGTATTAGGTCCTTAACGTTGGTTTCTATCAACTATGGAGCGATTTTTGGTAACCGGAAGTGGTAGGGCCTACTTTCCGCAATTTACGGGTCATCACGAACCTTCGAAATTTGTTAATTTACTTCTTATTATCATAAAGCAGTACAATCTATATTATAAGAATGTTTCGTTCCAATGTGTATTCTCTTAAAACGAGAGGTTTTGACACAACTTGACAAATAAAATACATCAATTTACAAGAAAGTTTAGGGGAGTTCATATATTCATAACTCCTTTAGTTATAAATAATTTATAAATTAGTAAATAATTGAAAACTATGCCTTCCCTAAAAACGAACATTTTGAAGTATAAAATTCAAGGGAGGTAATGCATATAATTTTAAATTCGGCATTCGTGTTGAAACAATTTTTTCTGTTACTTCCCCTGAGCAGGTAAAGTAATGCAAACAGTGCTCTGCTACCAGTACTGGTGTGTTGAATCAAACAGGCCTAAATAAATAGCAAGACAGCGGCAGGCCCTAAATTAAAATGCTGATTTTGATAAAATACCAGGGTTGGTCGTTTCAACTATAAGTTAATGCTAATGGTAAATGTCCGCAGTCTTTCAATACTTTACTAGTTGGTGGGCCAATTTCGTCACTTGAACAATAATTTGTATGTATGTGGATATGGTCCGTTTGTAGAAGGTGTGGTCATCGTGTCCAGTAGGGAGAGGGTCAGTTTTCATCCTTTAAAAGTCAGAGCACAGAACTTTGGGTTCCATGCTATTGGGATAACTCGTTTACTGTCGGGATGGCTTGTTAATGCCAAGTAAAGGAATTAGCAGAGCGAGTTGGGTTCTCACGAATTCACTCAACCATTGACAGGAGCGTTAAACTAACGATATTAGACCTGCCATGGGCTCTCACTAAGAAATACAGCAGTACACTGCCTTGCCTGACTGACGTCAAAGTATAGCAACTCACCAGCCAGCTACAGAACCATTTCAATGTGTTTAGGATAGTTCACCCACCGGTACATAAAGCTTTGATAAAAACATATTTTTAAAAATTCTACCATCGCTACCTTAGTATTTACATGTCTCGCCTGATGGATTTTGTCGAAGTACCTACCTACTGAGGTCAATGGCAACTTTGTAGTTCAGTGATTTACTGTTGGTGGGGGGGGGGGTCTGTACTTTACGATTTGTTTATTTGTATTAGTTTTATAGAGAAGTGGGATGTGTGTTGATGAAACGCGACATTAGAACAGGCAAAACTTTCCTAAACTTCCGTAGAAACCCAATGACGAGTCTACTCAACATTGTTAAAAACTTTAATTAAACACTGAAGGGCAATAATTCTGGATAACATTTTTTAACGAGCAGCACACAGTTTAAAATAGAATCTACAACTGTAACGACTTTGCTGCGTTTCCATTGTGATGTGTTAGAAAATGTGTTGTACGCTATAATATTACCTTTTTTATTTAAAAACAAAATATATATTTAGGTTTCAACACAGTCTTCGGTAGTTACAATAGTGTGGAGTAAGTTAACTTGGGAAATTGAAAAAGCTGAACCCAGTATTTATTGTTTATTTGTCACACACACACAATAGCTGCTCATTGTGAGTGTATGAGATGAGTGTGTGGGTGTGTGAGGTGTAACTGACACAATATGGTTGTCCGTTGTATGTAGACATGCTGACGTAAAACAGGACAGCAGTGGCCCAGTGTTAACACCGTGGATACAGTGTACATGGTGGGCTGTTAACGTGGGGACAAGGATGCGAGCTACAACAGGATGTCATGGGCCAACTCGGAAGTGTGACAATGTCTTGACAATCCCATATGGCAGTCCTTGCACGATGACGATCATGGGTGTTACAGCGCTGAACCCACTTACACACTACAAATGTTAAACACGCACCATTTCAATGTTAACTTGATATAAACTCATACCCACATTCTCATACTGTCAATGTTAAACACACACCATACCATTGTTACCCTGATATACACTCACACACCCACACTCTGCCAATGTTAAACCATACCGTACACAGTGGTAGATTAGCATTCTCATTACGTTATACTACACTACAGGATGTAAAACTACAAGCTTTGTCGTGTGTTCCATATACACATGGCTATAGGCTTTTGGCTTAGGCTATGTGCTTATAACAAAGAGGTATTCAGATAGAAAATTGTTTCGATATCGTGTGGTAAATTGTTCCAGGTAAAAGGTCACCATTGGTTATTTATAGGGTCACCACTGGTTATTTATAGGGTCACCATTGGTTATTTATAAGGTCACCATTGGTTATTTATAAGGTCACCATTGGTTATTTATAGGGTCACTTAACAGTACGGGAATCTTCTATATATTTTCTAGATTTTAAAAGCCAAACGTCAGTAATTCAGAACAGATGGTAACCAATAAAAACGGTATGCCTCGCCATGCATACATCACCATAATTGATGCTCTGGTTAATAAACCAAGCCTAAAATTGGTGCATAATGTGTAGGCCTTATTAGAATATGTCCCCTACCACTCACAAATACAAATATAGAGCTCTAGACACATCTATAATTGTCACTTGTTGTCTGATTGTTGCCGGAAAATCACTGAAGCGTGAATGTTGATATTTGACCTGCCTAGCCTTGCCATTTTACCCGGATCACTTGATACATATTATTTTTGTCACGATGACTTAACAAAAAAATGCAGTTAGTGTAAGCTAACGTTATTTTTTTTTAAATAATGGCACACCTATGATTGTAGGCCCTATAGTGGACATCCATAAATCTATCTTTAGTTGAAGTACAATCACTACTCTAACTAAACTGGCTAATCACTTTCATTTGAAATACAGATCTCAAGTAAGCCGTCTCTGGAGAAAGTAAACATTGATATCTTTAACCTAGATAAAAAGGTTCGGCTTCTTGATTTCCAACATAAGAGAGAAAACTGAGGCCCATTTTATACAAGTAAGGATAACAAGAATATCTTATCACAAGATTTATTATAATTCGAGTCAGGCTATTTGGGCTAACATATAAGAACAATAAAGATTCGTGACTGATAAGAAAAGATTCCAGCCTTGTAGTCATGATGATGCATAAAATTCCTAACGCTAGTCACGCCTGAATTCACAATTAATTGACAAGTAAATATAATAGAAATGTGTAGGTCTATTGGTAATCCTCCGGGTAGTCTAAAACATTCGTATTCGAATCGCATGCATGCACCAATAAAAAAAAATTATGCATGATGACTCGGCGAAAATAGATAAATAGACTGAATAGCTACAGCCTAAATATATTTTGGCTGCGAAATAGAATATAACAAACGCTGGTTGAGTATGCTACTTCTTTTGTAAATGTGTTTTTTATGTATTTTGTTGGTTAAAAGATAAGTTTACTGTTAAGTTTCGCCTATTAAAAAAATAAAATCTAAATATATTTTTACAATATAAATATAACATGGGAAGCAATTTAAGAAACACCGAGTTATTATTGGCGTGAACTTTGCTTAAGGTTCAAGGTCGTTTTAAGCCGGTACGTTCTTTCTGTTAGTCTCGCGTGATTGTTTTCACAGCGTGAATACCGAGCAAGTCACTTTAGCAAATTCAGATCTAGATTCTAGAATTTAGATCAACATTTTATTCATTTAGATTCTACTAACAACATAGCAATGAGTCACTACCATAGACCAGATTCTCAAACCATCCAATCTTTGAAAGACATTGCGAATAAGCTGAGGATACACAGCATAGAAGCAACCAATGCGAGTAACTCTGGGTAAGCAAAAAGTCAGACCACTAGAGAATCTAGTCCAGCATATTAAAAATTATTAACCATGTTTCACTTAATAACCAATTTCCATTTGTTGGTTAAAAAATTAGGCCTTAGTAAATGTACTAAAAAAGCCTAGATCTAGATCTGTATAAATGCGTTTTGCATTTCTTTGTTTACAGTCTGAATAGATATATTTAATTTATTATTTGTTAGCTTGCCTAATGAAGTAATGATCTAGCTAGATTCTAGGATCTATGAATCTATGATACTGCAGATGTGAGATAGAGTGTAGAGTGTAGAGGTCTAAGACAGATAGGCTGAGAACTTTTCTAATTCATTAGTGGTTAGTGACATTATTAGGCATTAGGGCCTTAACAGAATTAGTTTGTTTTTTTTTTTTTTAAAAAGGCCAAATTAAATTTTAAAATTATTGGTTTACAGTTTACACAAATTAGGCCTTCAGTGTATTAAGCTCTAAGCATTATAATTTATAAATCATCCAAGCCAAATTGATTTAATTAATTAATTAATCCTTTATTTAGGCCTATAAACTATAAATTATTAAGCCTACTAACTTCATTTTTCATATTTGATTTACTATAATGAATAATAATGGTAATATATTGATTAACTTTATATTAGTGCTTTTGGCATACACATTCTCCTTATAGGCCTACATTTTAATATTTCTTTTAAGTTTAAGAATTTCTCATTATTTCAGTCAGCCAATTAATTTTAAAGTTTAAGAATTTTGCATTATGATTTCAGCCACCCAACATCATGCTGTTCTGCAGCAGACATCATGTCAGTTCTGTTCTTCCACACTATGCGTTACACCATCAAAGAGCCACGTCACCCCAACAATGACAGATTCATTTTGTCTAAAGGACATGCCGCCCCCATACTCTATGCAGCATGGGCTGAAGCTGGTCTTTTCCCAGCCTCTCAGCTCCTAGACTTGCGCAAACTCTCCTCAGACCTTGAGGGACATCCTACCCCTGTAAGATACTTTAGTGAGATATTTACCAAACTGTATAGAATTGCTTGATTTTCCATTATTTTAAATTCTAAAATTAGCTTGTTTTATAGCCGAGCTTTGATTTGTGTGTAGATATAAAAATACATTAACCTTTCTCTTGCTGATTGGCAGCGTCTGAACTTTGTGGATGTGGCCACAGGATCTCTTGGCCAGGGACTGAGCTGTGCTGCTGGTATGGCATACACAGGAAAATATTTTGACAAATCTGAGTAAGTAGAATTGGTTGGGATCTTTAAGCGGCGTTTTAGCAAGATGCTGTACTTATATCAATACAATATACATTCAATAATTGTATAGCCTTTACATTGTTTTAACCTTGCCATTTTCCAGCTATCGTGTTTATTGCCTGATTGGTGACGGTGAGAGTGCAGAGGGATCCATCTGGGAGGCTCTAGCCTTTTCTAGCCGCTACCAGCTAGACAACCTCGTTGCCATCTTTGATATCAATCGTTTGGGTCAGAGTGAGGCCACAAGTCTTGGCCATGACCTGGATGTGTACAGAGCAAGAGTGGAAGCCTTTGGGTATGTCCTCGACACCCCCCCCCCCCCCTTCTAAACTAATAACTGTAGCTAGTTTTACTTACCTTTGCCTGAATTTAAGCTAACAGTCTTGAGTGTATTTGTTCCCCTTTTGTAGATGGAACACATATGTTGTAGATGGTCATGATGTGGAGGAACTGTGCAAGGCTCTATGGGAAGCAAGCCAGGTCACTGGGAAACCTACTTGTATCTTAGCTAAGACTTACAAAGGCCAGGGTATTCCAGGTAACATCAGCATGTTATTCTTATTGGTCTGTTTCCATCTTTATTATTGTAGGATGTGTTCCATTCTTTAAGAATTAAATATATCCTAATGTAAAATACAATTAGTTGGTAAAATTTAAATCTTGTTGTTATTAAACAAAAGAATTTGCTTTTTTATTTTGACAAATTGTAATTTTAAAGAAATTGTTTGTACAGCATCTTGTATGTATTTCTAAATGTATCAGGTGTTGCTGATTCTGATAACTGGCACGGCAAGCCATTGGGAGACAAAGCTAAAGAGGCAATAGAAGCAATCAAACAAAACATTGCTAACCTTGACACTCACAATATCATTGCCCAACAGCCAAACTTGGATCTGACCCCTATCAACACTAAAGCTCTTCTGTCTGCCCCACCTTCATATAAAATGGGAGAGAGTGTAAGCATTATCTCCCCTGCTTTTTTAAAATTAGGCCTATATTAGTTTTTATTTACTTTCAATTTAATCTAATTAGCAGAATAATCATATGATAATAAGTATCATATATTGCTCTGTTCTAATTTATTTTAATCTGAAAATATCAGTTAAGGATTGTAACTTGCATTTTTTAAAATTTTCAACAACACAAGGAAATTTTAGTTGTTTTTTTTCATTTATGGTCTTGCTTTTTCACAGCAATGTAATTGGATTTAATTTTTTCAGGTTGCTACAAGATTAGCATATGGCACAGCTTTGGTGAAGCTTGGTAAAGCTAATAATAGAGTTGTAGCAATGGACGGGGATACTAAAAACTCCACATATTCCCAGAAGTTCAAGGTAAATGTTTCATCTGTAGCTTATAGCCTCATGACTCTGGGGCACATGGGATTACAGTTGATGTAAATGTTTCAGCAGTATCTTACAGCCTCACGACTCACAGTTAATAGACATTCCATTTATCTCTGATAGGATGCATTTCCCGATCGCTTTATTGAGTGCTACATTGCTGAACAAAACCTGGTGGGAGTTGGAATTGGCTGTGGTACTCGTGATCGCACTATTCCTTTCATCAGCACATTTGCTGCTTTCTTCACTCGTGCATTTGACCAAATCCGCATGGGTGCCATCTCTCAGACCAATGCAAACTTTGTGGGTTCTCATGCTGGTGTCTCCATTGGTAAGTTTCGATGTCTTGTAAAAAAAACTTTATAATGTGATCTGTATAACAGTATTTGTAGTATGCCATTAAAATTTGTGATTATTTTCATAAACATACCAGGTTTTCTTTTATTTTTTGTTGAATAGTTTCTTAGGTTTGATTATAGCAAATGTTGTACTATAATAAATTACTTTTGTTAGTTAACAATTCCAGGTTTATCACTTTATTTATTAATTTATTAAACTAGCAGGCCAGACAACAGCTATACCTTTGTTGATTAAAAGAAAACTAATTTTCTCTGCAGGAGAAGATGGTCCCTCTCAGATGGCTCTAGAAGACATTGCCATGTTCCGCTCTGTCCCTGGGTCCACAGTGTTTTACCCCAGTGATGCTGTGTCTACAGAGAGGGCTGTGGAGCTGGCAGCCAACACTAAAGGCATCTGTTTCATCAGAACCAGCAGGCCAAATGTGCCTGTCATTTACAACAATGAAGAGGAGTTTGTTGTTGGAAAAGCTAAGGTAAATGTGATGCTTGTAATTATTTTAAAAATGTATTCTTCCTCAGTATTTTCATCAGCATCAGTCAGTATAGGCTTGAATGTATATTAGTTGTGGCTCAAGTTTCACTTACTTTTACTTGTGCTGCCTTTATCCCATTAGTTCTTTATAAGAGGTCTAGACTGTTAGACTGTTCAGTGTTGAGAACAATTCTCAAACTTTCATATGGGTAGATTGTAGTGTTGAACTTTGAAATTTTTTTTTTTTTAAACATAAGTTCTGCCAGCCAAAATACATGAAATAAAAATGTTGATTACCATTTCTTGTACAGATTGTGAGACAAAGCACCAGTGATGTCGTGACTGTAGTAGGATCTTGTGTGACCCTGTATGAAGCCCTGAAAGCTGCAGATATTTTAGCCCAGAGCAATGTCAACATCCGAGTCATTGATCCCTTCACCATCAAACCCATTGATGGAGCAACCATTTTAGCCAGTGCTCGTGAGACAGGTGGAAAAGTTATCACTGTGGAGGACCACTACGCAGAAGGTGAATTTTTGTCTTGATTACAAGGATATACTCATGACCTGCTACTCTCACAGCTAAAAGTACATAACATGAAATTTGTATTTACAATTTTTCCATAATTTGAATTTGAAAAAATTTATTTTCAGGTGGTATTGGTGAGGCTGTTGCAGGAGCCCTCAGCGCCTATCCAAATATAACAGTGAAGAGGCTGTTTGTGCCAGAAATACCACGCAGTGGCAAGTGTGAGGAACTGATGGAGAAGTATGGCATTAGTGCTTCTTGCATTGTCAAAGCTGTCAACAGCATTCTGTCTGCCTAAAGCTTTTCATTTAAAGGAACATTAATGCCTGCAGTGTGGCAATTAGGTATTTGAAAAATCATTGGACAAATTTAGGTGTTAACAAAGGATTTAGTTTCATTGCTTGCATAATTTTACTTGTTAAACCATTTGTATATGGTGCAATAACTTTTGCATCTAAGTTGTCATCATCCATTTAGCATTTTTTTTTGTTTTACCAATCTTTGATCTGTATTTTCTAAAAATCAATTAATTTAAGAGGCATTTTTCCATCCTTGTAAATTATATTTTAACTTTGCGATAACTTTGCTTTGGTGTTTATAAAGTTTCTAATGTACTGGGGTTTTTTTTATTAATGTAATTATCAAATTTAGGAAACACAAATATTCAGACGTTAGGTACATTCCCATTTGCATTGTATTGCAAAAGATCTGCTTTAGTTTATTCAATTTTTTTGTATTAGTTACATTACAAATTACAGTAGTTTATAAATTAGAATTATTTAGTGAGCAAGGTAACTTGTCTGTAATTAATTAGACCAGTAACTTTGTTTTTATACATTTTTGTATATTTTGTCATACGTGTTAATTCAGTATAGCAGATGATTTGTTTCTTCTAATAAAAATGTTGGAATCAGATGACTTGTTCTTCCTTGACTCTTATCAATATTTCAAGCAATCACTCATTTTACATTTGTACACATAAGTGGTACCTACCCCTTCAATGCAAAATCTGACCTTCACTTATTACTGAACTGTAATGCATAAATAAGTTTCCAATAGTTGGTAATTAAGTTTTAAACGGTGAACCTTAGTTAACAGGGATCTACAGTACTCTATTTTCACATGCATCTTTTGTGTAATGCAAGTTAAAATGTAGTTTTTTTATAATGGAATGGATAATGTCATAACAGGCGGGTGGTGGTGAAACAAAAAATTGTAAGATGTATAGAAGTAAAATGCTTTTTGCCAGTTTAATGAATGAACTTGTAAGTACAAATAGTCTTTTAAGTACTAATTGATGATAATGATGTGGGTGACACCATAACAAAAAGCTGTTAATTTTAGAGAAAACAATGCTTCAACCTGCTGTATTAATAACCAATTTTAGATAAATGTTGATACTATTAACTGTGCCCACTTTAAAGCTATCACCCAGGGGTTGGGAGTGACACCAAAATTTACAGAGGAAAAGTTTAGTTGAATATTTTGAATAGCTAAGTCAACAGTGTGGGGGTGACACCATATCTACTGATTAGCTATGCAAACTTTGCTTTTTTCCACATGAATTAATAGGTGGATTAGTGTACACAAAGTCACACTATTTGGCAAAATGGGAAGGGTTGACACTAATTGCAAATTTATACCCTATAGGTTTTTCATTGGGGGGTGACACCATGAGGTGTCGCACTGGGTGACATCCGACCTAGTGACACCACCATGGAGTGATAATCAAATCTTTTATTTACTGACAAAAAAAGTGAAAATAGCTCTTTTAAAATAAAAATTTATTTTCTATTACTATTACCATACAAACTAAATCAGTTCTAACTATCTGATACAGATGCATGTTGTACATAGTTAGCTTTAAAAATTGACTATGGGTGAATAAAAAAAACACTTAAATAGTGAAAAGACAAATGTATCACAGATAATACAGACACCCACAAATATCAATGTAGGCTGCCCATTATAGAATAATCTCAAACTGAGTTTAACTAATTAGATCTAAAGGCTACTCAAGTGAACTTAGCATAACAAAATATTTCAAATCATTTAGCCAACACTACACTAGCAAATATAATGTGGTTACATCAAAAGTAAGCCATGTTAAGTACCAGCTAATGCTGTTTTATCTTCATATAACTTCTTTCCTCATTTAAAAACCAGATCATTTATCATCCACTGAAAGATGGACATTTGTTGCATATGAATTTAAAAAATTAAACAATTATAATCATTAATTACAAAAATACTTGTAGCTGTAAATATATTTTATAAAAATGTAATTTAAAAATAATAAATATTTGTTTCCACTGCTCAAAAGAAAAACAGAATAATTCATGGTAAAAAATCCATTAATTTACATTAAAACCTTTCTTACTCCAGAAACCCTGCCCCCTCTGTCCACCATGGTCCAATTAATCAATGACCACCACCTTTCTTACTCCAGAACCCTGCCCACTCTGTCCACCATGGTCCAATCAATCAATGACCATCATCTTTCTTACTCCAGAACCCCGCCCCCTCTGTCCCCCATGGTCCACCCAATCAATGACCACCATCTTTCTTGCTTCAGAACCCCGCCCCCTCTGTCCCCCATGGTCCAATCAATCAATGACCATCATCTTTCTTGCTCCAAAAGCCCTGCCTTCTCTTGGTCCTCTCCAGCACCTGAGAAGCGAGGGAACTGCTAGAACTGACTGACATCAGAGATTCAGACAGAACATCCTCATCACTGTGGCCAGATTTTTGCAGTTTGCCTATAATAGAGAACAAAAGAAGAATATTTTAATAAATTAAAACACTAGCCAACTTAGAGGTTGTGTGAGGTGCTCAATAAATTCAATTATAAAACTCCTCACTAACCCAGGTTTAAGCTGGTGGGTGTTTTCTTGTAAGTTTCTCCGAAACCTTCTTTCAACGTTGACAGGTTGCTAGGTTTAGGTACTTTACTTTTTCTTTTTGGTTGCATTTTACTTTCATCATTTTCCTTATCTGAAAAATTAAGTTCTAGATTAAATCTTTGTGCAACTGAAGCAAAAGATACATAATTTAAAAAAAGCTTTCCAAAAATTAAAATAATGCAACTGTATAAGAAAATTGCTTCTTGCAAAAAGTGTTCTTGTAAACTTTAAAACCAAATATTTAATTTTGTACAAATTATAAGCCAAATTAGTTTGATCAATTTTGATGACAAATATTTCATTATTTACCATCATCACTTCCTGGCAATGGAGGGGAGATAACATACTTCATCTTCATAGGTCTGTCTGACTCAGCTGAGTCGTCTCTCAGTGGGTGAGTATCATTAGACGGTTGGCCAAGGGTTGGCATTGTTAAAAATGTATCAATGTTGTAAGTCTGAAATCAGTTCAGTATTAAAAATGTTTTGTGTTGTAAGTCTGAAATCATAGTAAGAATATCATTAGGTGGTTAGTTCAATCATTAAAAATGTATCAATGATGTAACTCTGAAATCATAGTAAGAATATCAATAGGTGGTTAGTTCAATCATTTAAAATTTTCCTGTGTTGTAAGCTAACTTAAAAATAAAAACAATAATATAGGAGAAACACAGAGGCCCGACCAAAATAATTTACAAATAAAAAACTAAAACCTTTACCTTAGCAAGTGACCTGACCGGGTAATCATCAGAAGTTGTTACGTAACTGTCACCTACAGATCAGCAACATTTTTGTTGTGGATAAAATCAAATCATACAGAAATGAAGGAAAACTACAATGCTAGTCTGGTTATTTATAATGCCATACTAGAATATGATCTGTCAAAATGCCAATTTGTGGTTGGTCACAATACCAGACTGGTCAGTCAAAATAGCAGAGTGGTCAGTCACAATAGCTGAAATATTGTCAGTTGCATTTCCAAAAATATGGTCAGTTGCATTGCCAAAAATATACCCAGTCATAATGCCCTGTGGTCAGTCACATTGTCAAAAATATGCCCAGTCACAATGCCCTGTGGTCAGTCACATTGTCAAAAATATGCCCAGTCACAATGCCCTGTGGTCAGTCACATTGCCAAAAATATGCCCAATCACAATGCCCTGTGGTCAGTCACATTGTCAAAAATATGCCCAATCACAATGCCCTGTGGTCAATCACATTGTCAAAAATATGCCCAATCACAATGCCCTGTGGTCAGTCACATTGCCAAAAATATGCCCAATCACAATGCCCTGTGGTCAGTCACATTGTCAAAAATATGCCCAGTCACAATGCCCTGTGGTCGGTCACATAGCCAAAAATATGCCCTGTCACAATGCCCTGTGGTCAGACCCAATGCTTACCAGACCGTGATGTCATAACAAGCTTGCTGCCCCTGGTCGGAGGACAGGTGAGAATGGCTCCTCCCACTGCAGGTGTGGTCAGGTCAAGGTGATGTCTTCTCACAGAGTTCTGCTGCCGCAGTAAAGGTGTGGGAAGTCTCCCCTCCTGGTCCCTACCTTCAGGACCCCCCTCGTCAGAATCTTCTTCATCTCTCCTTTGTTCTTCTCTCAGTTTCCTGATAGCATTGGACAGAATGGCTCGATTAATCAAAATTTTAAAATATTGTATTTGAAAAAGATATAGTAGTTGTTTTACTTTAAATATTTTAAAATAGAGTACACAAATACCTCCTTTGTTCTGCAATGTTTTCCTTCTGTTGTTCAAGCCACGCCATTTTTCTGCTTTTCCGAGGGCCCTCAGTGGGTCTTGATTTTCTGACTGGTTTTTTTGTGGTCTCCCTTGGCAGATCATCTGAGCTGTCCTCGACGTCTGAGAAATCTGGCGAGTCGCCCTCTGTTGCCTCATGGGAGCAAATCTCAACAGGGGAGTTGACCTCCTGCCTGATCTTGCGTTGAACTCTCGTGCTAAAAATATCATTTTATACTTTTAACTTTATTGACAAAAATATTGCATTAATATATTTTTCAACTCAGTAAAATATATTATTTAATTTGTATGTACTAAAATAAGATGCAAACATTGCTTTTATGTCAATTTTAATATACATAGCTCAAGTACTTAGTTAAATGGTTTTTGATAGGGTAATATTAAACAATTTTTTTGACCACTCTAATTCCCACATAACATAGCCTACTTATGTTTGTGTTTAGGTTCAACACATAACATACTTAGGTTTGTGCTTAGGTTCACCACATAACATACTTAGGTTTGTGTTTAGGTTCACCACATAACATAGATAGGTTTGTGTTTAGGTTCACCACATAACATACTTAGGTTTGTGTTTAGGTTCAAGATATTACATACTTAGGTTTGTGTTTAGGTTCAAGACATTACATACTTAGGTTTGTGTTTAGGTTCACCACATAACATACTTAGGTTTGTACTTAGGAGCCTCCAGGTTGAGAGCTTTCAGTGTCTGGGAGTTCTCAACCTCACTAGAGTCATAACTGTCAGTTTTTTTGGCCAACAGCTGCAGCAAATGCTCCCGTGAGAAGTGTGTTCCTTGGGCGCGCTTCTTGTACTCTTCTGCACGTCGTCGCAGTTCAATGACCTCAGCATACCAGTTAGACAAAGGCACTTTTTCTGCATTGTTGTTGCTGTTATTGTTGTTGTTTTCATTAAAGTTATCACTGTCACTCTGTAAATTTAAAGAAAAAAAATACAATTTAGTAAAGTGCTTTTAAATCATTTTTCAAATAAGCAGCTAGCACATCTACATTTCTTAATATTTTGGACTTTATTAATAATTTACTTGCGACTTGCTCTCTATATTGATAAAAAGTTCCATTTCCAAAAATAATTTTTATACTCATGTCAATTTGAATCAAATAAACCTTAGTCTTATGAACATTGTCTTACTGTAACTTGAGGTATCAGCTGGGGTGGACATGCACCTTTCCATGCTCCATGTTCATAGCTATACCTCAGTGGAGATTTGAAGTTGGCACGGTACTCCGTCGCAGCTCTCCTAGAAAATAAAACATCATGGTTGCAATGCTATTTTTATATTTAGATATGAATACATCAACTCTGCATGCCAGGTGTCATGAATACATATTTTTGTACAGTATTGAAGCTTATAGGTTAGATCTAGAGTACAATTTGTGCGATGAGACCTAGCACTAAAAGAGTTGAAAAGTGGTTTAAAAATTTAAAAATTATAAAAGAGATGTCAGTGGGGTTATACAAGTGTAAAAATCATACCGTATCTGTCAGTGGGGTTATACAAGTGTAAAAATCATACCGTATCTGTCTGTGGGGTTATACAAGTGTAAAAATCATACCGTATCTGTCTGTGGGGTTATACAAGTGTAAAAATCATACCGTATCTGTCTGTTGGATTACACAAGTGTAAAAATCATACCGTATCTGTCTGTTGGATTACACAAGTGTAAAAATCATACCGTATCTGTCTGTGGGGTTATACAAGTGTAAAAATCATACCGTATCTGTCTGTGGGGTTATACAAGTGTAAAAATCATACCGTATCTGTCTGTGGGGTTATACAAGTGTAAAAATCATACCGTATCTGTCTGTGGGGTTATACAAGTGTAAAAATCATACCGTATCTGTCTGTGGGGTTATACAAGTGTAAAAATCATACCGTATCTGTCTTTTGGGTTATACAAGTGTAAAAATCATACCGTATCTGTCTGTTGGATTATACAAGTGTAAAAATTATACCGTATCTGTCTGTGGGGTTATACAAGTGTAAAAATCATACCGTATCTGTCCATTGGGTTATACAAGTGTAAAAATCATACCGTATCTGTCCATTGGGTTATACAAGTGTAAAAATCATACCGTATCTGTCTGTGGGGTTATACAAGTGTAAAAATCATACCGTATCTGTCTGTGGGGTTATACAAGTGTAAAAATCATACCATATCTGTCTTTTGGGTTATACAAGTGTAAAAATCATACCGTATCTGTCTGCGGGGTTATACAAGTGTAAAAATCATACCGTATCTGTCTGTTGGGTTATACAAGTGTAAAAATCATACCGTATCTGTCTGTGGGGTTATACAAGTGTAAAAATTATACCGTATCTGTCTGTGGGGTTATACAAGTGTAAAAATCATACCGTATCTGTCCATTGGGTTATACAAGTGTAAAAATCATACCGTATCTGTCCATTGGGTTATACAAGTGTAAAAATCATACCGTATCTGTCTGTGGGGTTATACAAGTGTAAAAATCATACCGTATCTGTCTGTGGGGTTATAAAAGTGTAAAAATCATACCGTATCTGTCTGTTGGGTTATACAAGTGTAAAAATCATACCATATCTGTCTGTGGGATTACACAAGTGTAAAAATCATACCGTATCTGTCTGTTAGATTATACAAGTGTAAAAATCATACCGTATCTGTCTGCGGGGTTATACAAGTGTAAAAATCATACCGTATCTGTCTGCGGGGTTATACAAGTGTAAAATCATACCGTATCTGTCTGTGGGGTTATACAAGTGTAAAATCATACCGTATCTGTCTGATGGGTTATACAAGTGTAAAAATCATACAATATCTGTCTGTGGGGTTACAGTTACACAAGTGTAAAAATCATACCATATCTGTCTGTGGGGTTATACAAGTGTAAAAATCATACCGTATCTGTCTGTTGGGTTATACAAGTGTAAAAATCATACCGTATCTGTCTGTTGGGTTATACAAGTGTAAAAATCATACAATATCTGTCTGTGGGGTTACAGTTACACAAGTGTAAAAATCATACCATATCTGTCTGTGGGGTTATACAAGTGTAAAAATCATACCGTATCTGTCTGTGGGGTTATACAAGTGTAAAAATCATACCGTATCTGTCCGTGTTTCTTTTTCAGCTTGGACCTCAAGTTCTCAGAGTGTGGTCCAAATTGAAGGTCATCGACCTTCATATCATCAGTGTCATCAGATTCCACTACAGCTGTGATTTTAAAAAAGTACAAGCAGATAAAACAACAGGTAAACAGCTACATCTGGTGTAGGAGACCACACAAATAAAACAACAGGTAAACACCTACAAATGGTGTAGAAGACCACACAGATAAAACAACAGGTAAACAGCTACAAATGGTGTAGAAGACCATACAAATAAAACAACAGGTAAACAGCTACCAATGGTGTAGAACACCATACAAATAAAACAACAGGTAAATAGCTACAAATGGTGTAGAAGACCCTACAAATAAAACAACAGGTAAACAGCTACCAATGGTGTAGAACACCATACAAATAAAACAACAGGTAAACAGCTACAAATGATGTAGAAGACCATACAAATAAAACAACAAGTAAACAGCTACAAATGGTGTAGAAGACCATACAAATAAAACAACAGGTAAACAGCTACCAATGGTGTAGAACACCATACAAATAAAACAACAGGTAAATAGCTACAAATGGTGTAGAAGACCCTACAAATAAAACAACAGGTAAACAGCTACCAATGGTGTAGAACACCATACAAATAAAACAACAGGTAAACAGCTACAAATGATGTAGAAGACCATACAAATAAAACAACAAGTAAACAGCTACAAATGGTGTAGAAGACCATACAAATAAAACAACAGGTAAACAGCTACCAATGGTGTAGAACACCATACAAATAAAACAACAGGTAAATAGCTACAAATGGTGTAGAAGACCCTACAAATAAAACAACAGGTAAACAGCTACCAATGGTGTAGAACACCATACAAATAAAACAACAGGTAAACAGCTACAAATGATGTAGAAGACCACACAAATACAAGAAATTTAACACTGGTACTCACCTCCCACACTTTTGCTTCTCTTACTCTGGGAAAAAGAAAATTTAAAAAATTACATCAACCTTGATCTAGGGAAAAATTTGCTTAAAAAATTACATCAACCATGATCTAGGGAAAAATTTGCTTAAAAAATTACATCAACCATGATCTAGGGAAAAATTTGAAACAGACCAACAACTCACTGATTGTTTATAACAAACACCATAACAACAACTACAATGTGGCCTAGCGGTAGAGGGTTAGACTGGTAACCATAAGTCTTGAGTTGTTCAAATCTCGTTTCAAGTCAGTAGACTATCCTTGAGTCCACCCAGATCTTATAGGTACCTAACTCACGTTAAGGAAAGTAAAGACGGCTGGGCATAGTGCTGAACACAATATCCCTTCATATGTCAAGGTCACAGAAACAGGTGAACTCTACTTCACTTGCCCCATAGACCATCAGGTTTGGAAGGGGAACTTTACTTACTTAACAGCAACTAAGCACTGTTACTAATCTCATAACTTACACATCAACAACACAGTTAAAATCAATAACACCTTGTATCTTACCTCAGCCTTTCTCTTGTGTGTCCTCCTTCCATTGTGTGCCTGCATTAGACTGCTGTTGTTGGCGTTCATGTTTTTATCTCCCCCAAAACCAGTTGGCTGCCATTGCTGGAACTGCCTGGCATATTCTGAGACTTTAGGAATCCCATTGGTCTTATAGGGGCCAAGGTCGGCCTGACTTTTGTACACAATCTAAAAATAGAATCAACATCAAACAGGTCAATAAACTTACTACTATGACATGACAGTTACACAGAAGATTGAGTATTGTACAAATTAACTGGCGATTTTTAAACATTTCTAACACTAAAGTGAGACCTGTACAGCCTCTATAATTAGAAATCCACTTGGCTAAAAAAAAGTTGATGTGCACAAAATAGGAAAGGTAGTCAACAAAATCTTTCATTGGCAAAGAAAATTAGTTCATCTCAATGGTAAACAATAAATCTCCAAGTCCCTGTCTTGTTTTAAAGATCAACTCTTGTTTTTATCTGGGCTTAGAACTCAGCCAGAAGTATTGGGTACCAACTATGATAACTAATGTGTACCAACTATGAGAACTAATGTGTACCAACTATCAGAACTAATGTGTACCAACTATGAGAACTAATGTGTACCAACTATGAGAACTAATGTGTACCCACTATCAGAACTAATGTGTACCCACTATGAGAACTAATGTGTACCAACTATCAGAACTAATGTGTACCAACTATCAGAACTAATGTGTACCAACTATCAGAACTAATGTGTACCAACTATCAGAACTAATGTGTACCAACTATCAGAACTAATGTGTACCCACTATGAGAACTAATATGTACCAACTATCAGAACTAATGTGTACCAACTATCAGAACTAATGTGTACCAACTATCATAACTAATGTGTACCAACTATCAAAAAAATGTGTACCAACTATCAGAACTAATGTGTACCAACTATCAGAACTAATGT
Source organism: Physella acuta (assembly GCF_028476545.2). NCBI lineage: Eukaryota > Metazoa > Mollusca > Gastropoda > Physidae > Physella > Physella acuta. The sequence continues at coordinate 202,808 of NW_026731681.1, read as the reverse complement.
GTACCAACTATCAGAACTAATGTGTACCAACTATCAGAACTAATGTGTACCAACTATCAGAACTAATGTGTACCAACTATCAGAACTAATGTGTACCAACTATCAGAACTAATGTGTACCAACTATCAGAACTAATGTGTACCCACTATGAGAACTAATATGTACCAACTATCAGAACTAATGTGTACCAACTATCAGAACTAATGTGTACCCACTATGAGAACTAATATGTACCAACTATCAGAACTAATGTGTACCAACTATCAGAACTAATGTGTACCAACTATCAGAACTAATGTGTACCAACTATGAGAACTAATATGTACCAACTATCAGAACTAATGTGTACCAACTATCAGAACTAATGTGTACCAACTATGAGAACTAATGTGTACCAACTATGAGAACTAATGTGTACCAACTATGAGAACTAATGTGTACCAACTATGAGAACTATTTTGTACCAACTATGAGAACTAATGTGTACCAATTAACAGCACCAATGTGTACCAACTATGATAAATTACAACCTGCTCAGCTGCCAGCAGTGGAGATGCCTTCAAGCCCTGCTTCCACTGAAACTGTTTCTGGTACTCTGACATTTTCTGTAGACCTCGTGGGGGCGCCACACCTGCCTTATACTTCAGTGCATAGTCTGCCTGCATCAAACACAGACCAAGATGCCTACATTATATTATCATTAAAGTGTAATCAAAATAGAAAATAATTACATTTTTACAGAGGAAATAGTTTTCAACCACCTCAATTAAAAAAAAATAATTTTTCTACATACTGCTAACTAAAGAAAATTGGGAAGAAAAATCACATAAGGAAATAAAATTTACCGGAGCTTCAGCTGTTGCTATGGCGATGCCTTTCTTTAGATTGGTTTGAACTGATTCATTCATGTTTGAGACCTTTGCATCCTGGGACACCTTCATGGCAGACTTAGTCCCACCAACATTGGTCTGGGTCACTTTATCTTTCTCTAGGGTCACGTTTTTCTTGGTCACGTCAGCTTTAGAGGCTTTGGCTGGGGAGTCCCCTTTATTTTTAACAAGATCTCCGTGCTTGTCAACAGATGGTTGTTGACTGACGGATGACTTTTCTGGTTGACTGACGGATGACTTTTCTGGCTTGGATGACTGTTTGACTGGTTCTTCCAACATTTCTTTCAGGTCTTTATCTTTCAGCCCTTCCTGAGGAAATGTTCACACATTCATGAACACAGGGTGGGCTGGGTTAGCACATTAAGCTCCAGAAGATGAAACTCAGACAGACAAATAATGTAGCACAGAGTAGCAAATTAAATGTGATGAAAGTAAACTGATTACCTAAAGTACTGAATACAAATGTGGTTACAGTGATTAACAGATGGTAAAAAAGCATGAAAAGCATGGTGAAAAGTTTGTCAATAACATACAGTGTTTACAAAAAGTTTAGGACTAGCGTAGAATAATTGATGATTTATGTAGAAACAAACGATGGAGAATGGGATGTATTATGAAGATGAAAACAATGGAAAATGGGATGGATTAAGTAGAAACAAATTATCGAGAATGGGATGAATTATGAAGATCAAAACAATGGAAAATGGGATGAATTAAGTAGAAACAAACTATTGAGAATGGGATGAATTATGAAGATAAAACAACGGAGAATGGGAACAGTGAGGAAATGAACAATGTGAGAGACATGAAGTAACCAACCTTGATCTCCACATTGTCCCTCTGACCCCTGGGGGCTGGGGGTGGGGAATCTACAGCAGCTTGTGACTTGGGGGGAGACCTGCGTATTGGTGGGGAATCTACAGCAGCTTGTGACTTGGGGGGAGACCTGCGTATTGGTGGGGAATCTACAGCAGCTTGTGACTTGGGGGGAGACCTGCGTATTGGTGGGTGCCTTTCTTTCAGCAGGGGTTTCTGTCAACAGGATTTGACTTTTTTACAACAAAATAATATTATACCAGACATAACGGAGGTACTCAAGGCTGGGTGTGGTCTATGGTACTTGTCTAAAAACACTATAATATGGTGGGGGGAGGGGTTTAATCATTTCCTACAGATAAGTTACCTAGGACCACACCACATTTTATAAAAACACAAAAGTCATATTGTTTTAATGCACAAAATATAAGTCATATTGTATTAACTCAAAATATTACAAAAGTCATATTGTTTTACTCACAGAAATACAAAATTCATATTTTATTAACTCAAGTATGAAAAACAAAAAGCAAAAGAAATGTTCAGGGTAACAAAAACTGACCACTTAGGTAATAAATAAAAGAAAACCCGGAGGCTTTAAAAAAGGTATTTAGATGCAATAAAAGCTTGATAACAGCTGAGAAAGGTACGCAGGTGACTAGACAAAAATCCATGACTTACAATTCTCCTCTGCATTCTGAGCTGCTTATTAGGGGGAGCCTCCGTGTCGAAGTTCTCCTTGTTTTTGTACATCTTCTCATCAGAGAATGTTTGCTTGGGCTGGTAGCGAACATTGGAGGCAAACTTTTCTTGCTGACCTGTACGGGAATATGTGTTTGTAGTTTTTTATTGTAACTAGGTGGTGTGGTGTATTGTACAACACACTGGTAATGAACATTGGAGGCAAACTTTTCTTGCTGACCTGTAAGGGAATATGTGTTTGTAGTTTTTTATTGTAACTAGGTGGTGTGGTGTATTGTACAACACGCTGGTAGCGAACATTGGAGGCAAACTTTTCTTGCTGACCTGTAAGGGAGTGTGGGATTGTATAATTTTTTATTGTAATTAGGTGGTGTGGTTGTTCGGTACAACACGCTAATAATAAATATTGGAGGCAAACTTTTCTTGCTGACCTGTAAGGGAGTGTGGGATTGTATAGTTTTTTATTGTAATTAGGTGGTGTGGTTGTTTGGTACAGCACATGACTGCTAATCTGAAAGTCTCAGGTTAGAAATCCAGAGCTTGAGACCGTAGAATGCCCCTGAGTCCACCCAGTTGTGAAAAAAAAAAATTAGTTTAAGTAGTAACACAAACAATCAGAGAATCTTCTAGACTTAAAATTACTTAATGAATTAATGTATATAACTTGATAAAAACATTCCAATAGAGATCATACAATTACAAATTTTCAAATAGTCTCCTGTGAGACCAAGTCCTACAGCTAGTCAAAATAAGTCATTTGAACACAGTCATGTGACTGATGTCAGCTAACCTACCTAACAAAGAGAACTGGTACTGACAAGTCATTTGAACAGTCATGTGACTGATGTCAGCTGACCTACCTAACAAAGAGAACTCTGGTTCTGGTGCTGGAGCAGAGAAAAACTGCGTAGACAGAGACGTTGGACAACCTTCCAGACGTTTCTTGTGCTGCAAGGCTGGCTCTGCTGCAGCAGCTAGATGGAAATAAACAGTTGGAGTACAGAAATATCACATGACCATCACATGACCATCACATCAGGAGGAACACACAAATATCACATGACCATCACATGACCATCACATCAGGAGAAACACACAAATATTATCACATCACCATTCACATCAGAATACAAAAATATCATCACATGACAATCACATCAGGAGAAACACAAATATTATCACATCACCATTCACATCAGAATACAGAAATATCATCACATGACGATGACATCAGGAGAAACACAAATATTTATTGGTCATTGTTCACTTTCCTGAACGATTTGAACACAAATTATATATAATAAAAGTAAAAGTATGTGTGTGTGTTTGTGTGTGTATCCTTTATGCATTACTACACCTTTCATCCAATAGGCATGAAACTTTGGGGAGTTGATGACAATACTCCTGGGAGTATTGACCTATTTTGAAAAAAAAAAAAACTTGGACAAGAGTAGCTTCCTTTACCTTGAGACTGACCAGCAAAATACTGTGTGGAGAGAGAGGTAGGAACACCCCCAATTCTTTTCTTATGCTGCAGTGAAGGTTCTAGTACATCAGCTGATGTTCAGGGAAAGGATTAAGTTTATTGTTTACTAACACCACCAGATTAAACAACAATCCCAATATGTTTTTATAGAAACAAGCTTATGAAATAAAATGTTTAAATTAAAGATTTAATTAAATCAGATACTAAAATAAATGTATGAAAACAAATGTAATGTAATAAAATTGTGATATTACTGCTATTGTATTTATTTATTCCAACAAAAAAACAGCTTTTTTTTTTTAACTTTAAACGCTGTAAAGTTGTTTTTTTTTTGTTTGAACTGATTTTCTTTTTTTTATGTTAAAAAATTCTAACTGCATTTACTATTTAGATTTTTTAACTGAAACTAATAACTATTATACCCAAAAAGCTGATTGTATAGTTGTAAAAATAGTAAAGCTGTTGTGTAAGGTAAGCAAAATGTTAAAAAAAACTGTGGTCTTGTGATCATCTGACCACTTGGTAAAACTTTTGTGCTTATCATCTGTCCATATTAATTCATTACCAAATACTATACTTTAATCAAAATAATTTGAAATTTACTATCAACAACAATTAAATAAACTGTTTATGCACAAAATATTTGTTTATGACTTTACTTACCTAAATATAGGTATATTAAAACAAGGAATAAAATCCAATGAATAGTGAGTTAAGCAATAGGCACCACATGCAAAGCTACATTTACATGTTATAAGGAGGGCTATGCATTGCAAATTCTTTTTAAAATTTAACAAGAACTTCTTTTAATGACATAGTCTTAACAAAACTGATAAATTTACTTATTACTTCAATACCTAAATTTTCATTCCTTTTTCCCTGGTCCATTTTAAAGGAAACTGTTGCAGTAATCTCAATTTATTGGCTATTTTCAGAAGTGTTCTGGAACATGCAAAAAATCTTGACAAATTAAAAATTTAATATAAGATTACGATTAGGTTGTAATTGAAGAAAGTTCACAAGTGGTAAATTGATGCAAAAAAATTAATAAGAACCAGCATGGACTGAACAGGGAAAAGTTGTGCTGAAAGCTCATGAAGTAAATTGTTGGCATATATGATTGTTTCATGCTAAGATAACATTAGGATACTCAAGGTCTGGGAATAAGCTCTTGTTAAACCTGCACTACATGGCTCCTTTGAGTGATCTGATAGCAAGTGATCTTTGTAAGGATTAATATAAAATAAATGTAAGTAATGTTCCAAAAAAAAAAATATGTACAAATTCAGTTTAATAGGTGAAAAAACATAATTATCAGGAGAGAACTGTTACTTCGTGTTTTGATATGTTTTTAAAACTTCAATCCATAAAAGGCACGTAAAAACAGAAGAGTGAAACCAGCTAAACTTACATTAAAAAAACCTAGACAGATGCAAAAGTGACCTAGTAACAACTATACCTCTCCGCCTACACCAACTAATTTTGTGCATGATAAAAAAACACAAATATCAAATATATGAAGTGTACCAGAGTTTCTACCTAAGACAATCCAATGTTAATCAAAGTGCTAACAATATCCCTTGTAAATTAGTTTAGTTTAAACCTAGATTTGTTGTTTAACAGCATGCATCATGCACAGTAAATCAAGCACCAATGCCAGGAACAGTAGTATTCTATGTCATGTTAATTCTACACGGAATTGTTTACTTCATAAGCATGTGAATAATGTACATCAAAAGCAAGCATTTATTTAAAATAAGATATTGCTGTTGAAATTTTAATACAGGCAACTTATTTTACTAAGAGACATAAGCCAGTTGGATGATAGATGGGAAACACACTAGAAGAGAAGCTGGCCTTCCCAGCAGGATGCATTTTCTGCTCAAGTTTTGGTTTAAATTTTTTGCTCCGAAAGGATTCAAGCCATCGAAACTTTGATTTGTACTCAGAAATTCCCTGGAGAATCAAAATATTTAGTAAAATGATATCATTTAGTAGGCCTATACTTTAAATACTTTAATATATTGCAATTTACTCCACTTAAGAGGCAATAAATATCTTGAGCTGGCTATAGACCAGTGTTTCTTCCAGACTTTGTTCTAAGGGGGGGGGGGCACTTTAAATTTGTGGGGGCGCGGACACTGTTCAAAGTATATATTTTCTATATAAATTCCATTTCATTTGGGGGGTGGAAGACTGTCTTCGGGGTAGCAAAGCCCCCCCCCCCAAACAGATGGCTGAGGGCTGGAAGAAACTCTGCTCTAGACATGGACTCTAAACCCTATAGTTTGCAATGCTTATGTAATATAAACAGAGATTATAACAAAAATATAGGACCTAGGGCCATACACAATAATCAAACAAATCTACTGTATTCAGATACACTAGCTTCACCACCTTTTACAACAAATAAACAAAGAGTCTTAATACTTAATAGTAGGGCCTACTTATTCTAAACTTGATTTAAGCTAATGTGAAATATTATTGTAGGTAAAATTTTAATTTAGGCCTTAGCAAACTTAACTTGGGCCTAATTATTAAATTATTAATATAAATTAATTAGGCCTATAGGCGCCTAATGACTATACTTAGATACTAGACAGGCCTCACAAAAATAATAAAAAATTTAAAATGAATTGGAAATAGGAGCCTAAATTTAATTAGGGCCTAATGATAAATAATAAATTAAATGAATTAGGCTAGGCCCTCCCTACCTAGTGTGATGGAGTGGTCTAGCGGTAGCGGTAGAGAGCTGGACTGCTAACCCGTAAGTCTCGAGTTCGAATAATGGGTTCAAGTCAGTAGACTGTCCCTGAGTCCACTCAACTGTGATGGGTACCTAACTCACGTTAGGGAAAGTAAAGGCGGCTGGGTATAGTGCTGACCACACTATCTCTTCATATGCTGAGGTCACAGAAACAAGTGAACTCTACCGTCAGGTTTGAAAGGAAAACTTTACTTTTTTACTCCCTACCTACCTCGGCTAGTCCTAGGCCTATGAGTTTTTAAATACTAGGCCTCCAAAAGTAACTAAATCACTAATGAAGTTCTAACTTCTTTTTTATTAAGCTAGCCAATAGGCCTAATATTTAGAATTATTTTGACCAATAGGCCATTTAAATCTTTTTCTAGGCTAAAATATCCAATAATAAAACAAACTCAACTATTCGCACATTAAAGATCCAAGTCCAGACTTGACTGAACTTCTGGTTCTGTGTAAATTTAAATGGTTTTTTTTTAGACTGCTGAGCTGAAGTGTACCTGGCGGCTAACTATAGAACGTATTATAAATTATTGCATCTCAAATTCATTTAAAGGTATAGATCTAGAATCTAGTTATAAACCAATTTTAAAAATGCACACACCTGAAAGTATACAGGCATGAGTGATGATTCTTAACTTTTACGCGACTTTGGTAAACACAGTGCAGTTTAAAAAACAAATATTTCTTGTAACGGAAGTTAAATTTAGCGTCTACCACAACGCGCAAGCGCACTGGTCTTGGGATATAAATAATATCGAAATAATAATTACAAGTAAAATCACAAACTTGTTAATAAATAATGTTAATGTGGATATGATTCATTGTGGCTAGTGATTGTGAGTTATAATTATAGACCATTAAATACATTAAGATTAACTTTGAGGAAGACAGTCGCCGCTACAAAAATAGGCCCATAGGCTAAAAATAAGCTAAAAAGTGTAATGATATGCAGTGGCGTAGCGAGGTCGGGTGTCACCCGGTGCGGCACTTAATGGTGTCACCCCCCAGAGGCGTAGCGACCCTTCCCGGGACAAATTTTCGATTTGCACCCCCCTCAAGCTTTCGATTTGCACCCCCCTCAAGTTTTTCTCTATATATTTTGCTATTTTTTGCCTTGGTGTCACCCCCCTAAATGGTGTCACCCGGTGCGGTCCGCACCCCCGCCCCCCCCCCCCTCGCTACGCCTCTGATGATATGGCATACACACACGAACATCTCGAACTCCAAATACGGGTTGTGGTAGGGAGGACATCACAGCCTCCATCCAAATTTAGTAGTACATCACTGACTGAGTGACTCCATCCAAATTTAGTAGTACTTCACTGACTCCATCCACTGTTAGGACATCACTGACTCCATCCACTGTAGGACATCACTGACTCCATCCACTGTAGGACATCACTGACTCCATCCACTGTAGGACATCACTGACTCCATCCACTGTGGGACATCACTGACTCCATCCACTGTAGGACACTGACTCCATCCACTGTAGGACATCACTGACTCCATCCACTGTAGGACACTGACTCCATCCACTGTAGGACATCACTGACTCCATCCACTGTTAGGACATCACTGACTCCATCCACTGTTAGGGCATTACTGACTCCATCCACTGTAGGACACTGACTCCATCCACTGTAGGACATCACTGACTCCATCCACTGTAGGACATCACTGACTCCATCCACTGTAGGACATCACTGACTCCATCCACTGTAGGACATCACTGACTCCATCCACTGTAGGACACTGACTCCATCCACTGTAGGACATCACTGACTCCATTCACTGTAGGACACTGACTCCATCCACTGTAGGACATCACTGACTCCATCCACTGTTAGGACATCACTGACTCCATCCACTGTTAGGGCATTACTGACTCCATCCACTGTAGGACACTGACTCCATCCACTGTAGGACATCACTGACTCCATCCACTGTAGGACATCACTGACTCCATCCACTGTTAGGGCATTACTGACTCCATCCACTGTAGGACACTGACTCCATCCACTGTAGGACATCACTGACTCCATCCACTGTAGGACACTGACTCCATCCACTGTAGGACATCACTGACTCCATCCACTGTAGGACATTACTGACTCCAGCTGTGACGTTACGACAGCTGGGCATAGTGCTGACCTAAATATGACTTTATATGCTCGGGTCAGATAAATTAATAAACTCTATTGCATCTGCACCTTTGGCCTTCTTTACTAACTCTTCTATTATATACTTCATTTAGGATATGGAAAGTGGGAGGGGGGGGGGGATTTTTCTTTAACCAGGAAACCGATAATTGTAACTCAAACAAGCTCAAATTGTATGTCAGGCTAAAAATCTTTGTGTTTCATTTTGGTTTAATTAGTGTATGTTAGGTCTAACAAACAAGATTACCATGTTGTATTTATTTTTAAAAAGGAAAAACATGAAAAATAAAAACTAGAAAAATATCAAAGTACATTTGTTTAATAAGACTTACATTTTAAAGTATTTATAACTAAATGCATGAACAGACTATCTACAACCGTAGTAATTGTTTCCTATTCAAAATTTAACTGCTGAAAAAATAAGTTTAAAAGAAATCGTCATGTGTCACAAATAAATCTCTGAAAACTCAAGTTTTCTATTTCAAAACAGACTTGATGACCCCCAAAAAGTAACATATAATGAGAAAATTTTTATTCCGCTGTACATGATGGCGGAATCTTTATGTCCATAGTCATAGTTATACTGGAAGTCGTTTAGGATTCTGAATTAGGTCTAAACGGCATTTGAAAATGGTCAGTTGTTTCGATCAAATAGCGTGTACGACACGATGATGGCGATGATGAGGATGCAGATGATGAGCAGCACAAGAGCCGAGAACGCTGACCAACTGAGGAATCTTGACTCATGGGGAGGGGGTGAGAACTTGGTCGGTCGTAGACATTTGATTGACCCCCTGGACTTGAGACTTGGTTGGTCCATAACAGACGACTGGTCTTCTGTGTCAACACAGGTGTCTTTGCTGACCTGCGAGTAGTACTTGGGACCTGAGTCTACCATCGAGGTCAGGCTGAAATGGGTCAAAGGTCAATCAAATTGACAGGCATCACAAAAGACGTGATCTACATAAATAACTACCATATACAGCATCTCCAGCAGTGGTTCTTAACCTGGGTTAGAACACCAGAAGTTCGGTGAGTCTCGGGGTTCGGCGGAGGTCAAGACACATCGGATTTTGCCTGTGCGGGCTATAGAACTATTAACAAGGGTTCGGTACCTCCTAAAAGGTTAAGAACCACTGATCTAATTACTTATCAACTTGACTTTTATATTGGAAGATTGATTTATGGTAGCATTTACGATTGCCTTCTACTATTTAGAATTCTATTTCCTATAAAATCCGTTCACCAACTTTTAACTCTTTATGAACCGGATCCAAAAAGCCAAACTCAAAACAATGTTTGTGCGTAGAAATTGTGCATCAAATGTTTTGTGTTGCTACTTTTGTTTGACACGGCCTGATGATTTGAGCACATGTATACAACATTTCATTATACGAAATGAACTAATATACCCCACACACACTCACTCACACGCACACACACTCTCACACGCACACACCACACACGAAAAAAAAATCAAAAACAGCTAACATACGTGGCGGATCCGGCAAGCCTGGGATACATATAGGTCGAGATCTGGCAACAAAACTCAAGGTTCTAGAACGATTGTTAGATTGGAACTATTGGCACCATGATAGGTCGTAGGAAATAGTTTGTTGTCTGAAAGTAAATAAACACAACCCTGCATACGCATCGTGCTAAACAGTGCGCTGAATTTTAAAAAAGATACACATTTTATAAAGCTGTTGAAGTAGACTCATTTTAGTAATCAAACACTCACGTTTAAATTGTACAACATAGAAATATGCGTTTGTTGAGTCACACCATATTATCTGTAAACGTGTTTGATAATTCCACAAAACTCGCAAGAATAGCGATATATAAGCTTGGTGAGGAGGCGCGCAAAATTGATAATTTATCCCAGGCGCCGGAATAGGTCGCTACGCCTCTGTCTGAAATACTTTATAATTTAAGCGGCTACATAAAAGTGAGACGAAAAATGGGATGAAGAGAAAAGAAATCCTGTAGTGATGATAATGGTCATCTATAATGTATGGGGCACATGTGTAAAGTCGCTATTGAACTCTTCGAGTTATAGGCCTATAGTAGTATGTGATCGATTCTCAAACTGCTCGAAATACGACAATGTAGACACATCCCGAGACTCAAGTTTATTACACATTTAAGTCTGATTGACTGAATTTATTCCAAAAAGACATGTAATATATAAACAATATTTTCATTAATCAACAACTCTATCTGCAGGGTAGAGAAGAATAGCCCTACTCTCTATCTAACCCATCCCTCCCGAACCATATTGCCCCCCCCCTCCAGGTAATTACTAACGAACCCACATCAGCGTTTAACTATCTCTCTCCGGCGAAGTAATGGGGGGGGGGTGAGATTAAAAGCATGTCTACCATCAACCCCCCCCTCCCCAGAGCTAAATGTTTGAAAGAAACCCCCAACTTGTAAGCCTACACCAAACCTACCCCCCCCCCCCCATGGTAAATCTCCCCCACGCAAATACAGTATCCTCCTCTACACTTAACACACGCGCCCTGAAACTTGCGTCCAGATCAGTTTATATTGTTCAGCGTAAAAAGAAAACAGATATAGATATAGATCTAGAATCTAGTTCTGGTAATAAGATCTAGATCTATGATTCTAAGAGTTTTCAAAAGATTAAGCCGTAAGCGATGTAAAAAATACAATATCGTTGGCGATGATAATTATATGAACGATTGAGTGTAGTTAGTAGACAAATGTTCGTTTGATTGAAGATACACACTTCATTTAAGCGAAAATTTAGAAGTAGATTAAGTTTCAATTTTTACTTTAGGAAATAAGATCTAGGTCTATAACATAATTTCTACACTACAATATTCGACCGACACCGGCTGTTGTCATGTGACAAGCGAGGTATCACATGACGATGTCGAATCACATGACTATTCGGTAACAAACAAGATAGTGATTAGTAGTATAAAAGGTTTGTGAACGCGTTCTCGATTGTGTCTCATCTGTCATCCACGTTGATTAGAATCTAATATCTTTTAAAATGTCCACGCGGGCGGTATTGTTTTGTTTGTTTTTTAGTTTAAGCATTAGTTATATAGTTGCCGATACCCCTGCAAACTGCACATTTGAAGAAGTTGCGGGTGAGTGGATTTTCGATGTCGGTCCAGGAAACAATGATCGCACTATCGACTGCTCCAAGTTTTCCTCAGGTAACCAAAATTTGATACTAACATTTTGCCTTATTTTTATAAATTAATTTAATTATATAGTTCAAATTTAAAATGGAACAGCTGAACACTGCAATTATATTATTATTTTGATGCTGCTAAATTTTAAAATAAGTAGATTATCGGTAATCTATCGTTTTGTTTTAGGTACGTAAAATCGACCGCGACTAGTAATGTGAAAAACAGGTGACTCCTTACATTTTAATAATTATTTCACATTTTGAGGAGGATTTATGTTTTGAAAAATACAAAAATGTTTCCTTGTTTCATTTATGTACCTGTTTCTAAACAATTGAATTAAAACTTTTCAGTAATAAATGAACACCAGCGATGTTTCCAACAGATGCAACCATGCTCATTTACTATAGCAGCCATCTTGTTAAAGTTTTATTTTTATAGACTTATAGCGCGAGATTCAGGCGGAAGTCACTCTATTTTACAAATGGCTGCTGTTTATATAGCAAATCTTGCTTGCAGACACTGCTGTTTAAAGTTAATTTCGGGCCTATATTGATATATTTAGCCATTGATTTAGGTTTATTATTCATTTATCTATAATATTTGACATAAACATATCACAATATACTTCTATTACAGCCTTGACAATGAGGTAACGTTTTCATACATTAATAGCCGCAGGCGATTTTACGTACCCAAAACAATACATTTCCAGATTATCATTACGTTAAGAAGTCTTTATTTTATAATTTTAAATCTTAACTATTGTTTTGTATTATCTTTACGACTTTAGGCCTAATAATAGTGCCTAATAGATCTACTTATTACTTAACCATGCAGAAATTTTTCCTTAGGCCAAAGTAAAATCAAGATTAATCTCATCTACCCGAATGTTGCTGTTGATGAATTTAACAATAAAGGGTTCTGGACTATGATCTATAATCAGGTGAGATCTTTTCATCAACAATTAGATCTAGATCTTAATTCAGCCACTAAAAATGGTTTAGTGAATATTATTAAGTAATAATCTGTCTTTCGTAAAATAATAAAATACAAAATATTCTTCTCTGACTAGCACTGAATTTTAGTTTAGTAAATAGACTGTAATAGATTTGTAAATGTATGCAGTTAAGAAAATATGCCTGCTAAATTATTTTTAGTTTAATATTGGATGTTCTCAAATTTCACAGGGTTTTGAAGTAGTTGTTGCAGGCCGCAAGTATTTTGGTTTTTCTTACTATGTGGGCAATGTGAGCTACTGTGACACTGTTAAAGGTGGCTGGTCACATGATGTCCTTGGTCGTGACTGGGCATGTTACAATGGAAAAAGATCAGCAGCCGTGAAAAAAGTTTTAAACATTCCTAAATCGGATTACTCTCTTAGATTTGGTCAAGGGTGGGTAATTTAAAAAAAAAATTTATGATCATATAAATTTTTTCTTTGCTAGGGATTTCTGCTAGGCTTTTAAAGAAAAAAATTCTTACAAATCCATGTGGTCAAAACATTTGTGATAAAAAAAAAAATTCTGTACTATACTTAATTGTTTGGTCTCTTAAATTTTAATGTAACAGTTTATAGTAAGACTGAACAAAGTCAATAGTCGTTAATTCAATAAGTACAACATGATTTTAGTTTATTTAAAAGTAAAAAAATAATTGCTGCTTTTTCATTTTGAAGTAATGATTGCTGTGCCTTGTAAAATAATTCCAAATTTAACTTATATTTTTAGGCTAAATTCTAACGCTATGGTGTGGTCTATCAACCACGCACAGAGCTTATGGCAGGCTACCACCTACAAACAGTTTGAGAAGTTTACCAAAGAAGATTTCATCAATTTGGCTGGAGGCAAGGGCTCCAGGCTTCTACAGTATGCTAACCAATTATTTCACTACACCATTCAAATAAACGAACACATTTTTATGTAGTTCTTTTCTATAAAAGCATTTAGTGCCCATTTTGAACAACTTTTAAAGATTTTAAGAAATCCACATTGACATAATTACTCAATTGTCTAGCACAATCAGAAAATTATATAGTTGTCTTTAGTGAAAGTTTAAAGTTGAGTTACAGACTAAAACTTCAATGTAAAAAACAATATTCTCTCATTAGAATATGGTTGTTTTAGTATTATAAAAAAAACAAAAACATTCTCTTGTTAGAATATGGTTGTTTTAGTATTATAAAAAAAACAAAAACATTCTCTCGTTAGAATATGGTTGTTTTAGTATTATAAAAATTGAACTTTTTCAGCCGCCCCAAGCCAGCCAAACTGACAGATGAACACCTGAAGATTATGGCCAGTCTACCTGCAAGCTTTGACTGGAGGAACGTCAATGGGGTCAACTATGTTTCACCTGTGAGAAACCAAGGTGAGAATTAAACTTGTATCATTTTGCTTACCTGTGTTGTTGTATCTGTACCAGATTCTATAGGGGCTCTTTCTTTCATCCCATGTTTGCTTTCCTGTGTTGTGATTGTTTCTATCTGAACTAAGATATCCAGTACTAGAATATTTGTAAGCAGTGATAAAGTGCCTATGCGTCCATTTGATTCCTGCACTTTTCCTTTACACACGGACATCACACTCACCCTTCAATTTTGTAAAAACATACCTGACTTACTACACCGCCTATGTCTTGCAGGCTCCTGTGGTAGCTGCTATGCCTTTGGTTCCCTGGGTATGGACGAGGCTAGAGTTAGAATTCAGACCAACAACACCCAGCAGCCTGTGTTCTCTACGCAAGACATCGTGGAATGTAGTCCATACTCACAAGGTAAGGCTAATGTCTGCACACACATTGAGTCATGTCTGCACAAATGTCTGCCCACACATTGAGTAGCAGATATCTTGATTCTCAACTCCTACTCATTCTATCATTTTTTAAGCTTACAGTTAATCATAGAGTTTAACAATATCTTAATTACCGCGGTATAATTTTATTGCTGATATGAAAGTTAATTTGCTAGTGATGTAATTGTACATCAAACTGTACTGTCTGATCACATGACTAACTTGTTAGTTCTATTCTTATTTAGTAAGTTTCAGTTCGCTTGCTGATATAGATTTATGAAAATCTCTCAATCCACTTGCTGATATAGATTTATGTAAATTTCTCAGTCCACTTGCTGATGTAGATTCAAATTTGCAGGTTGCAATGGCGGCTTCCCCTACCTGATCAGTGGGAAATATGCCGAGGATTACGGCCTGGTCCTGGAGAACTGTAACCCCTACAAGGGCGTGGATGGGAAGTGCCAGACCAATCAGAAGTGTCCTCGCCACTATTTCACCAGCTACAAATATGTTGGAGGATACTACGGAGCGTGAGTATTTTGTCTGCATCTCTTGTAGTGGGGTATAAAGAATATAACACTGACTTAATACATTCCTTAACTTTCAGTGGTTTTGTGAAATAATTACAAAACACCAGGAATAGATTTACTAGCCATACTAATAGTGATAAGCAATTCGAACACAAATTAAAATAGGTACTAAGTGTTATTTAAATAGCTTACACTAAAAAAAGTTTTAAATAGCTTAGACCAAACCAAGAACAACTGGTAGCCAAAACTGTGTGTATTGTGTCCCATAGTTGCAATGAAGCTCTCATGATGGACGCCATCTACACAAATGGCCCTATAGCGGTCAGCTTTGAAGTTTACGGCGACTTCATGAACTACAAGTCCGGCATATACCAACACATCCCTGGGCTAGCTGACAAGTTTAACCCTTTTGAAATCACCAACCACGTGGTTGTGGTGGTTGGCTGGGGGGTGCAGGACGGAGAAAAGTACTGGATCGTTAAAAACAGTTGGGGCCCTGAATGGGGTCTGCAGGGCTATTTCTGGATTAGACGTGGGACAGATGAGTGCAGCATTGAGAGTATTGCTGCAGAATCAACTCCAGTCTACACTAACAATAACTAAATTATGCTTTAAGTCTTTCAAATTTGATATCATCGGTCTCAGGATTGTCATCGCAAAATAGTTTTTAGTATACTCATTGCCAAGTTATAAATATCATTAAACTTTATTTGAAACTTTTTCCTTGAGATTCTTGTTTATCCCAAAATTAGTTTTAAATTAGGGTTTTTCTCCTTAAGCTGAAAAAAAAGATTTGAAGTAAAGAGAAAATATGATTGAAACCACTCCCCAACACCTAGGGATACCACCCAAACCCCGCTACAATGGAAGTATGACCTAGCACCCCTCCCACCACCCTCACTGATACCACTCCCACCCTTATTGGTACCACCCCACCCTCTATGGTTTCACAAATGTCATCTGGGTGTGAATGAGCAGTTTCACAACCAAATCAAGTTTACCTTGGTCTGCAATCAAGTCATTCCTTAATGAAATATTTCTCACTTTCTAATTGTCTGTGTGGACTTTGCTAAGCTGAAATGTTTGCCATTTTTCTAGCTGCAATGAAGCAGTGATGATGCAGGCAGTGTACGAGCGAGGCCCCATTGGCGTGGCCTTTGAAGTGTACGACGATTTCTTCAACTACAAGTCTGGGATCTACCACCACAACTACGCACTGCGAGGGGACAAGTACAACCCGTTTGAACTGACCAACCACGCTGTTCTTCTGGTGGGGTGGGGTGTGGACAAATCCAGCGGAGAGAAGTATTGGATTGTCAAGAACAGTTGGGGCACTGGATGGGGTATTGATGGATATTTCTGGATTCGTCGTGGAACTGATGAGTGTGCTATTGAGAGTATAGCTGTTGAGTCCACACCTGTCTACACAAACAATCAGTGATGGTTATAGTTGGTGTTTGTATGTGGTGTTTGTATGTGGTGTTTGTATGTGGTGTTTGTGTGTGTTGTTTGTAGTTTTTTGTTACAAGAAAGATGCTGAGAGCAAGTATGAGTATGTGCAATACTGAATCTGAAACATGTTTACGTTTTTTTTTAATTTAGAGAATAAAAATATTTTTAGTAGATTTCTTGTTCTTTATTTCTAGAATTTAAATTTATCTTTGTTAAGTATTAACAATGAATAGCATATACTATCTTAAAGTATTTGAGTCAACATTGAATGGCCACATACCATCTTAAAGTAAATAACAAATGATCATGTAAACAAATAGTCCAGCTGGTGTCTTGGTTGATAAGGTTTATCTCAAGCAGTTCAAAGTTCACAAGGCAGATAACTCCAGAGTGTTGAGATTATTTACTCTTGACTCTTGCAGTCAGCCAACATTGTTGCTAAAAATAACTTGTAGGGGAATATGCTAGTCTAGTACAACCAATTTCTAATGTAGCTACTTTAGTCTGCTCTGAAATATGCTAGTCTTGTACAACCAATTTCTAATGTAGCTACTTTAGTCTGCTCTGAAATATGCTAGTCTTGTACAACCAATTTCTAATGTAGTTACTTTAGTCTGCTCTGAAATATGCTAGTCTTGTACAACCAATTTCTAATGTAGTTACTTTAGTCTGCTCTGAAATATGCTAGTCTTGTACAACCAATTTCTAATGTAGCTACTTTAGTCTGCTCTGAAATATGCTGTCTTGTACAACCTAATCCTAATCGAGGGCTATTTAATCTCTTTAGCAGAGCAAATGGATGAACTCTTGTTAATTAGTTCTGTGTAAAGCCAGCTGATAAAGTTGTTTTTTTTTCTATAGCTGTTTATTTCTGCCTATTTGATCGTTAAATTGATAAGAACTGACAGCATAGAGCTTTGACATCATTGTAAACACAGACTATTAAAAAGAACAGTAAGAAATGTTAACACCCAGACTGTTCCGTGAACTACTAACCAAAAGCAGGGGCGTAGCGAGGGGCGGGGACCGCACCGGATGACACCATTTAGGGGGGCGACCCCAAGGCAAAAAAATAGCAAAATATATAGAGAAAAACTTGAGGGGGGGGGGTGCAAATCGAAAATTTGAAAGTTTGTCCCCGGGAAGGGTCGCTACGCCTCTGGGGGGTGACACCATTAAGTGCCGCACCGGGTGACACCCGACCTCGCTACGCCACTGACCAAAAGAAATACATCTGATACGATAGTCAGACAGCCAACAAACCAATGGAAGAAACAGAGTCCCATGAGTTTCAACATGCGTTTATTGGTGTGTGTATAAAGTAAAGCCATGGGTACAGAGGTGTAAAAATAAAAAAAACCGAACAAGGAGATGAACTAAAGTAAACCAGATGAAGTACAGTACAGCGGTGTCATAGGACGTGCACCTGTATGGCGCGACCAGGTGAGCTGTAGTGGGGGGGGGGGGGGGTCTGCCTTCATCCCCCACACACAAGATCTAACCCTTACACTAGCTGATTCCACACAGAACCCACAACTGCTTGTATAAGTTACACATCCCTCTCTAAAGCCTATAAGACACCCCTACCCCCACCGTTACATTATTCAGATCAGCACCTGAGTAGTTCTACTTGCTATTTATTTGAACCGTAAAATAATTGTTGTAACACAACTTTTGATTGGCTGTCATCTCTTTCCTGCAAACATGAATACATTAAAGTGGAACGTGCATGAAGTACTGCGGCCAAGTTTGGTCAATGGACGAAGTTCTGTTGTCTACGTTGTTGGGATGTATTGAGAAGGCTCATGTACATGCTTGATATGCTGTCATCTTGATCAGCTTGTCATCTTGCACAACCTGTCATCTTGTCCAGGTTGTCATCTTGCCTAGACTATGTGTCGACATGTACATCTTGCCTAGACTATGTGTCGACATGTACATCTTGCCTAGACTATGTGTCGACATGTACATCTTGCCATGTGCCGACATGGTCCTTGATTCATGATCTATATACAATCTGTCCATTCGGGTTAGTATGATGAGCCTTGTGAAATTGATTGAAAAGGAATACCACGTCATCATTTGCGTTCAATGGGAGCACACATCCTTCTGTACTTACAAAAGTGCACCACTACCTATGGTGCAGTAAGAGGTGCAGCTGTGTTTGTATCAGCCACGCCCACTTGTTGAAATGCCTACGATACGTCCAGGTATTTGTCTAGTCAATGGAGCAACGTGAGTCTATTATGGTGCCGTGTGTCTAATTGGCACCTCATGACTAATTGGCAGTAAGCGACTAATTAGCACAGAGCGACTAGCTTTCACCATGTGGAGAACATGTACCCTGAGATCAGGGACCAGCCATTCCGTGCTGTCAGCAGCTCATGGCTCAAGGCAGCTAGCCCATGGTTGTAGGCAGCTAGCTTGTGGTTGTAGGCAGCTAGCCCATGGTTGTAGGCAGCTAGCTTGTGGTTGTAGGCAGCTAGCCCATGGTTGTAGGCAGCTAGCTCATAGCTGAAGGCAGCTAGCTCATTGTTGAAGGCAGCTAGATCATGGCTGAAAGCAGCTAGCTCATGATTGTAGGCAGCTAGCTCATGGCTGAAGGCAGCTAGCTCATGGTTGAAGGCAGCTAGCCCATGGTTGAAGGCAGCTAGCCCATGGTTGAAGGCAGCTAGCTCATAGTTGAAGGCAGCTAGCTGATGGTTGTAGGCAGCTAGATCATGGCTGAAAGCAGCTAGCTCATGGTTGTAGGCAGCTAGCTCATGGCTGAAGGCAGCTAGCTCATTGTTGAAGGCAGCTAGATCATGGCTGAAAGCAGCTAGCTCATGGTTGTAGGCAGCTAGCTCATGGCTGAAGGCAGCTAGCTCATTGTTGAAGGCAGCTAGATCATGGCTGAAAGCAGCTAGCTCATGGTTGTAGGCAGCTAGCTCACGGTTGAAGGCAGCTAGCTCATGGTTGGCGGCAGCTAGCTGATGGTTGAAGGCAGCTAGCTGATGGTTGAAGGCAGCTAGCTGATGGTTGAAGACAGCTAGCTCATGGTTGAAGGCAGCTAGCTGATGGTTGAAGACAGCTAGCTCATGGTTTTAGGCAGCTAGCTGATTGTTGAAGGCAGCTAGCTGATGGTTGAAGGCAGCTAGCTCATGGTTGAAGGCAGATAGCTCATTGTTGAAGGCAGCTAGCTGATGGTTGAACGCGACTAGCTCCTGTAGAA
Source organism: Physella acuta (assembly GCF_028476545.2). NCBI lineage: Eukaryota > Metazoa > Mollusca > Gastropoda > Physidae > Physella > Physella acuta. The sequence goes on along the minus strand of NW_026731681.1, from coordinate 182,836 downwards.
GCTGTAGCTCAACTTCAGGCACGTGTGGGCACATCCTTGCTTTGTGCCGAGCTTTGTGCTGGGGTTATCCCCACGTCGCTGTTGGTGGCGTCACCTCTGGCACCATCACATACTGGCTGGCGACGAATCTCTTTCAATGTCGGATAATGTCTTAGTGGTGAGCCTCTGTTTATCCGACAGCTTGTGTGCCTCTGGTATTTGTCCCCAAGCGTGTAGTGCTACCACTTGAGCACAAACGTCGACATCACGTGATTTGAACATCCACAAGAACCTCTGAGGGCCGGAGTCAGCCGTGGTTGATGTGCTCGTACACCGGGGGTGGGTATAACGGGGGGTGGGGCGACCGGCACCCCGAACTCCCTTGGTCGTAGCATGGCCGACTGGGCTGGAAAGACGTGTACTGATTGGTCGGGACGAACCCCCGACTGCTGTTGTCAACATACCCCTGGCGCGGGGCGGGCATGGGGTTGAACGGGTCCGCCGGGTTGTACTCGCGGAAGATGTGGGGTTTTCTTCGCCCGTCCGGCGTTATGAGGGGCCGGACGTGGATGATGGCCCCGCCCCGGGAGGTGTTGGAGTTCTTGAGGATGCTCTTGACTCGGGTGTTGGGGTTCAGGAGCCTCGGGTCGGGCGGCGGTCGCCTCGGGTACATGTTGGGCTCACTCATGTAGGCGCCCTGGGGTGCGGGCGACCCCCCGAGGTTCAGCTCTTCTTCCTGGCTCGGGTCCAGCCACACGGCCGCCGGCTGCTTCTGCAGCTCGCCCTGCCCGTACATCCTGGACGCGTTCTCCGCGTACATCTGCATGCTCTGGGGGTCACGACCCCGACCCCCGGCATCACTCTCTGAAAGTTTACTGGTGGACACATAACCGTCGTCGTCATACCCCCTGCGTGTGTCGTTATCGCTGGAATCTCGCGTGGTTCCTTCCGTGCTGGACGAGTCGTCTTCATCTCCCTCGTCATCGTCAAACTCCAGGTCGTCCATCCGGCGCTGCTTCTCCGAGATCCTCCACACCGGTCTTGTCGGCCGGAAGGGGAATTCCCGACTGTAGCCGCCAATTTGCCGAGCAGAAACCAGACGTCCCTTCTGGCGCCTGTGCCCGCTGAAGGGCGGAGTGATCTTGTACTTGACGGCGTCGCGTGGGCCTCTCCCTTGTCTCTGAACTGGCGTCATGAGTTTGAAACCCTCCAGCTGGCCGCGTCGTGAGCGATTCGGTTTGGGCGTGATTTGAAAAGGCGGGGTTAACTTGGGCGGCCTGTACCGCTTCTTGTAGGTGAACGTCTTGTCCAGCAACTTGTGGGAGCGGGGTGGCTCTTGGTAGCGACGGCCGCAGGGCGCCACAGAGGAAGATCTGTTGAGGTTCTCCCGGCTTCTCCGTTTGTTGGCGTTCTGGTTGGGGGAGCCGACATCCGCCTGGTACAAGACGTCCCCTGGGTCCTCATAGGCGTAGAACTCGTCGCCATAGCCCGGGTCTATGTAGTACTGGTCGGGGTCGATCCCGTACATCAGCTCGTCTAACTCAGGCTGCTTATCTACAGGGGTCAGAGAGTTTACATCCATCTTACACGGGCAATGTAATATCGACATTTTGTATTTTACTTGAATTATATAGGACATTTTAAACTTAAATTTCGGCATACATTTCCAACATCATTATTGTTTTAACTAGCTATGCTATCAGATTTGTAATCATAATAACAGTCAACCAATAAAATAACATTTAAAATGGTTAATTCCAAGCTTTCCATAGATAAGTGCAGCGCAATGCTGAATTGGTAATAGGGATTTAAAACAAAACGAGAACAGGTATTTAAATGTGTGGACGTACCTTTCTTTGGAGCTGTTGAATAGAAAAAAACAGCCACGTTAATTGTATTCCAAATAAGGTAGAAAATATATACAATCAAGGAAAAATGCTATGGCCGTGGTAATTGTTTTTAAAAATATTTTACTTTTCACTAAATTCGGACAAATACAAATTTAGATTTAATTTGGGTTTAACAGCTATTCGGTGGTATTAGTTTTACTCAGGGGCGTAGCGAGGGGGGGGGGGGGGGGGCGGGGGGTGCGGACCGCACCGGGTGACACCATTTAGGGGGGGGGTGACACCAAGGCAAAAAATAGCAAAATATATAGAGAAAAACTTGAGGGGGGGGGTGCAAATCGAAAGTTTGAGGGGGGGGGGGTGCAAATCCAAAGTTTGAGGGGGGGGGGTGCAAATCGAAAACTTGAGGGGGGGGGTGCAAATCGAAAATTTGGGAAGGGTCTTTATGCCTCTGGGGGGGGGGGGGTGACACCCGACCTCGCTACGCCACTGGTTTTACTTAACTCGAATGCACCTCACCTGAATATGTCTTGAATACAACTGGCCAGAACATGAATGTAACTTACCTAAATATGAATTGAATACAACTCACCTGAAGATGACTATGCAACTCACCTGAAGATGAATTGAAAGCAACTCACCTGAAGATGAATTGAAAGCAACTCACCTGAAGATGACTATGCAGCTCACCTGAAGCTGACTATGCAACTCACCTGAAGATGAATTGAAAGCAACTCACCTGAAGATGAATTGAAAGCAACTCACCTGAAGATGACTATGCAGCTCACCTGAAGATGACTATGCAACTCACCTGAAGATGAATTGAAAGCAACTCACCTGAACACAGGTAGCAGAAGAAGTCATTGCAGAGTTTGTTGCTTGTTTCTACCCAACCTGGAACCTTGGGTGCTACCATTCCTGCAGCTTTTCTCTGTGACTGTTGAGGGGAAGGGGTGTAAGGACGTGGGTTAGGGGTGTGGATTAGAGGTGTAAGGATGTGGGTTAGGGGTGTGGATTAGAGGTGTAAGGATGTGGGTTAGGGGTGTGGATTAGAGGTGTAAGGATGTGGATTAGAGATGTAAGGATGTGGGTTAGGGGTGTGGATTAGGGTACAATAAATCACCCTGATCACACATGTGTACAACCACTTACCCTGAGTGACTGCGCCTCAGACCGACGCTTGTACACACGGGAGCAGTGAATGCACAAGAAGAGCAGGACGAGCAGGACGAAGAAGATGACGACAGAGAGGGTGATGAGCATGTTGCGGATGTCCCACTCCGTCTTCTCCTGCTCCTCCTCCCTCTCCTCCTCCTCCTCTGTCTTGGCTGCCACGACGATCGGCTGGGGAGGGAGGAACGATGGGCTGTCACAAACTGTCACAGAGTCAGGTGTCACAGCCTGTCACAAAGTCAGGTGTCACAGCCTGCCACAAACTGTCACAGAGTCAGTTGTCACAAACTGTTACAAAGTCACGTGTCACAGCCTGTCACAAACTGTCACAAAGTCAGGTGTCACAGCCTGTCACAAACTGTCACAGAGTCAGGTGAACTACCAAGCTAACTTTGGACACAACAATCGTCGCCAGTAGAAATGTGATGATTGTGTTACGTGCTCAAAGAGTAGGTAATATTCACTTTAAAACGTTGATTACTCTGTAATCTCTTCATCAACTGGTTAGTATTGCCGTCAACAACACTTTAATTAGGTTTAAAATCATGGCAGAGATAAGGATTAAACGTATGATGAAGAACCGTTATTAATGATTTTTATAACTTGTTGATGTTGATATGATTTGTGTCAGCGTTATGAAACTGAATGAGAATGTGATCCCAATGAACCCTAGTCCCCTCTAGCCGAGTAAAAATGTACAGAAGAAGAAGAAGAAAACACAGACGTCAAGAGAGAGACAAGCAGACAATGAGGCTGGAATATCTACTTCCGGTTTATTCTCTGCCACGGCCGTCTCGCACCTAGGCCCCTCATACCCGGGGTAACACTCACAAATAAAGTCAGCATTGACCATCTCACACACGCCGTTGTCGCCGCAGGGTTTGTCCCCACACGTTTCACCGGCCTTTTTAGCCGTATCACAATTTTTCCCTGTCGAGAGAATGAGGACATTTTTAGCCGTATCACAATTTTTCCCTGTCGAGAGAATGGGGACATTTTTAGCCGTATCACAATTTTTCCCTGTCGAGAGAATGGGGACATTTTTAGCCGAATCACAATTTTCCCTGTCGAGAGAATGGGGACATTTTTAGCCGTATCACAATTTTTCCCTGTCGAGAGAATGCGGACATTTTTAGCCGAATCACAATTTTTCCTGTCGAGAGAATGGGGACATTTTAGCTGAATCACAATTTTCCCTGTCGAGAGAATGGGGACATTTTAGCCGTATCACAATTTTTCCCTGTCGAGAGAATGGGGACATTTTTAGCCGTATCACAATTTTTCCCTGTCGAGAGAATGGGGACATTGTTTAGCCGTATCACAATTTTTCCCTGTCGAGAGAATGGGGACATTTTTAGCCGTATCACTTTCCCCCTCCCTGAACGATCATTGTTAACTTATGGGATGTTTCAAGACTGCAGGACATTCCAGCATTGTGTACGACGCCCCAGAGTTATTAGGACGTCCCCGAGTTATTAGAACGTCCCAGAGTTATTAGGACGTCCCAGAGTTATTAGGACGTCCCAGAGTTATTAGGACGTCCCAGAGTTATTAGGACGTCCCAGAGTTATTAGGACGTCCCAAAATCTGGAGGACGTCTCTGGTCTGTTCTACTGTTCTCCTGTTAGTATGCCACTCTACTTGTCTCTATGTCTATCAGTCTGTCTGCTTGCTTGCATATCTGCACGTATGTCGGCCTATGTATCAGTCCAGTTGAACTCTACTTCAGCTAGGCGACAGAAAACCTGATGCGTTAAATAGGTAGATCTAAATTTGTAATAAGGGAGGTAACCGGGTTTTCAATGTTTAGATGAATATACTAAGTTATATCCCTTTGTTCTAAAACTGCCCTACCGAATCCCCAGGTACAGCTGTCTAACGCTGGTTGCAAAAGTTTTCAAATTGTGGGAGGTAAACGTTATCTCAGCAACACAATGCACCAGGTGAAAAGTTTCAACTTGACGCATCACTCACCTGTGTCATGTAAGTACCAAATAAACAGGGGTGTCGTTTCCCCCCCCCCCCTTTCAGGAGTGTAGGTTTTGAGAGCACTCCATCCCACCCCATTGAACTACTAATTCGATAACTAATTGGATAATTAGTAATTTTAAAATGAACTTCATATTTTATGATTTATAGAAAATTAATATTTAATGAACTTTTTAATAACATAGCTAGTCCACCAATTATTTCACCGTCCTAGTTGATGTTCATAGATCGATCTCACTGCTGAAAAAAAATCCTTTGTACGTGTGAGTCAATGAAGTCACCACTGAGCTCACCACTTCACCATGTCGTGTTACCTTGGGTCACCTCGGCTAGGTCAATGACCTGTGCAAGAACTGGCCTCACCTTCATAGCCATCAGTACACACACAATGGTAGTGCTCGCCATTGGGAACACACGAGCCGCCGTTAGCACACGGCTCATCAGCACACGGCTCTATTCGCTTCTGACAGGTCAAACCTTTAAATCCTTCGCGACACGAACATTTGAACTGAAATAAGGGAAACCACTCTCAACTCTGCTGCTAGTTCTTTGACAAATTTTATGATAGAAATAAAAATAAAAAAAACATGAAAAACGTAAAAGAAAAGACCGAAGCTCATTTTTACAACATTGTGGGATAAGAATACAAATGTTACTCAGGAAATAGAAGAACTTAATAAATATTAAATGTTTTAGTAAGTAGATGGGGTGTGTACAGGTTTGTTTTGAGAATGAATGTTGTCTATAAGTGGGGTTTGATGGGATTTGTATACAGGTGGGTTTCAAGACTAAATGTAGTGTATAAGTGGGATTTGAAACTGAACGTGTTTTTAAAGTGTTAAAGTGTTGCTTTTTTTTTTTTTTGCTAAGTGACACAGAAACCCTACAATCTTTTACTAACTGTTGTTTTAGGGCTAACGGTACAAGTTTGTTCGTGTTTAGCACATTTGTGTAGAATTTTAAAAATAATTTAAAAAAAAAAGTTTTGATTTGTTTTATGCTAACGAGTTTATGTATTAGTATACCCTGAACACAATTTAAATTTGAAAATAATAATATAAACGCATTTTAAAAATAAATCTACCATGTTAAATGCATGTAAAGGTAATAGCCAATCGTTTTTTAAAAATAGAATAGGTATATGGTCAGTTATATAAAACCACTTGCACTTTATTGTTTTTTTTTCTTTCAAAAGTTAAAGAAATCTAACTTGAAAAAAAATCAAGCGCGAAAATGTATGAAATCGTTGTCACAAATTTCTACATCTGTTCTGAGACTTGTCACTTGCTACGCGGTTTGTGACGGAAATGTTACAGTCTAGATTTGTGTTAAATATGTAAGATATTCCTAGTGCTAATTTTGTAAGATATTCCTAGATCTATACCGAAAGTATTATCAATGATTCCGATACGTGGACCGTATAGTTTGGACAACGCTCCTCCACCTATAGGGAACAGTGTCGCTTTGTCACTTCGTACCCAACCATATGTGGGGGTCACATTTTGACAGAAACAAGAATACGGTGATAGAAATGTCAGGAAGTCTCTACATAATTATTTTTTAACTTTCATTGACGATCTAATTTTTAACTATGATCTCATTTGAAAATTGGTTGTTTTATAAAATGTTTTTACTAAACGTCTAATTGCTAAAATATTTTTGTGTGTGTTTATTTATGATAGTATTTTTATTCAACGAAGTTTTTTCCTTGTTTAAATAATTTTTTACATCTTTGTTTTATCTACACTTTTCTCTTGAATACTGGTGGTTGATGTTGTTGTAGATCTTTCGGATTTGATGTTGTGCAATAGTAGGTTTGTGATGTTGGTTCTGTGGTTTGTGGTAGGTTGAGTTGTGATGTTGGTGGTGTGTAATGCGGTAGGTACGATTATAATGTTGCGGTAGAGTTGAGATGTTGCATTGTGGTAGGGTTGTGATGGTGTGCTGCGATAAGATAGAGATTTTGTGCTGTATTTAGGTTGTGATGGTGTGTTTGTGACAGGGCTAAAGCATTGTGCATGGTAGTGAATAGATGGGGGCGGGCACAGCGTACTACGTCATCACCTCTTGTGGACCGCCAGGGCTACTAAGGTCAATGCACTGTCCCCCATTTAGGCAAGGCTCGTTGTCGCAAACCCCTTCCTCGCCCCGCACAGTCACGTGATCTGAAATGATCAGGACGATGAGCAGGGACAAAATGGCGCCTTTGGTGTCCATCTAAAGCCTAGTAAAAATTGGGTGGAGAATAAGTAGTGATTGAGGCCAAACAAAGTATTGATACATGATTTTAAATTTCTGATCTGAATGAAACATGAACAAATTGTAATATTAAAATGTTCACATGACAGCTAAAAAAGACAGTAGGAAAACACAGTAAAGTAAAGAACCACTGTTTTTATAGTCAAGTGCACGTCTAGTATTGCTACTCTAACATAACCCTGTTCCTTATCCTTAATCCTAATCCAGACCATATTATCCTTGACCCAACCTATAATCCTGGAACTACCAGTAAATTACCATACTGAAATAAAGTTTATCCAACGGACCTTTTTGTAAGAACCAGGCTGAGTCTAGATCAGTGGTTTTAATCTGGTTCGATCGAACCCCAGGGGTTCGGTGAGTCAGTCTCATGGGTTTATACGATATGCGATCAGAATTAGTGCGATTGATAGAACTAGCGGCATTTCTGAACTAGTTCCTGATTGTCAGCAGCTGAGGCAACACCAATTAGCAGTAAATGTTCATTATTATGTTTTTGTTTTGGTGTGAGCATCATACTTAATGGCTCTGTTCTTTAACACAGTGACGATGATAAACGGCTCAGTACAATCCATACCTATGTTTTAAATTTACTAAAAAAAATAATTAATTTTTCTTATCAAGAATGCGCAGATGACGCTGGTAGGGTTCGTTACCTCCAAAAAGATTAAGAACCACTGGTCTAAGATCTAGATCTAGATACAAAAACTTCTAAATGGTAGCAAACTCTAGATCTAGATCTAGATCTAGATCTAATACTAAACGAAGACGAAGACCAAAATTGTTAACACACCCTTTAACACACTAGACTTACAACTAGAGACTCTTCCGGCATCGACAACATAGACTACATGTTCTTGGAAGTAAATCTTGCTGGAACAAGTTCAAGACTGTGAAAAGCCCTTGAAGGTAAACTATCGCCCACCCTGCCTGGGTGTCAGCCATTTTGCGATCACGCCGCGCCGGGTCTCTAGGTCGTTACCCATTGATCTCATCAAGCCTACTCGGCCAACAGAGGTGCGCAACTGATGGTGCGCAAAACGGGCGCGACTACAGCTGAAAAATGTATTAATAGGACAGGAGAGCGGCGTTGCTGGTAAGAAAAAACTGACGTAGGTCGTCGGGGTTACTTGTCGCCCACCACTAATGGACCTTAATATGTTGGTAGGTGAAATAAAGTGAATGTTTTTTGCCGGAGTGAAATATTCTACCTTTTAGAATCGCACTTTTAATCTTGTAAACTGTTATTGTTAACAAGATGTTGAAATTATGTTTAGTCGGTGAAGAATGTGGGAAACAAAAACAAAAGTTAAGGGAAACAAATCTAAAAAGGTAAACTTACCGACGTTCATACATGAGGTCTTCGTAGGAATCAATTTATTTTACAAAACAACCGTCCAATACTATGAGCAAAAATAAGGACCAATATATTGACCAATATAATGTTAAATGAATGGAGAAATATAAAAACCAAAATGGGCAAGGATGTGATTACAGTGTGTAAAAATAAAGAAACTACCTGTCAAAAACTCTCAAAATATCGCTTCTAACACGTCTATAAGTTTTTAAATTATACCCCTTCTAATTAGGTTTTTATGGGACGGAGTGGTCTAGCGGCAGAGAACTGGACTGCTAACCCGTAAGTATCGAGTTCGAATCCGGGTTCAAGTTAGTAGACCGACCCTGAGTCCACCAACTCTGATGGGTACCTAACTCACGTTAAGGAAAGTAAAGGCGGCTGGGCATAGTGCTGACCACACTATCTCTTCATATGCCGAGGTCACAGAAACAAGTGAACACTACTTGCCTCATAGACTGTCAGGTTTGAAAAGGGAACTTTACTTACTTTGATTAGGTGTTTAATGTACGGTACAGTAATATAGTTTGTAGTCAAAATAAAGAATTTCTTCAAATTGGTGGTGTTTTTTTTAATGATTCATAGTGTACAGCTGCATAAGCCATGATACAACTTGAACCAAATGGATACACGATGATACAACATAATACAGATAAATAGGAGTTTAACATAATACAAAATGATACAACGTGATCCCACTATATACACCTCGATACAACTACATATAACATGATACTAAATGAAACAAAATGATACACAATGGTATACCATGAAACAACATAATACAACATGATACAACAGGATACAACATAATACAACAGGATACAAAATGATACAACACGATACAACATGATACAACACGATACATGATACAACCGGATACAAAATGATACAACACGATACAACATGATACAACATGATACAAAATGATACAAAATGATACAATACGATACAACATGACACAACAGGATACAACATGATACAACAGGATACAACATGATACAACATGATACAAAATGATACAACATGATACAACATGATACAACATGATACAACATGATACAACATGATACAACATGATACAACATGATTCAACATGATACAACATGATACAACATGATACAACATGATACAACATGATACAACATGATACAACATGATACAACATGATACAACATGATACAACATGATACAACATGATACAATATAACACAACAACCTGCAACTCTAGCCAGCATGAAACCAAGTCCCTCACCTTTACCTCACCTTTACCTCACCTGGAAGCCTGTGTGTGTCCCTCCCCCCCTCTCCCCCAGCAATCAACCTTCGTGTGGGTGGGGGTAGGTGAGATGTATGTAATTGTGCTTGTCTAAGAACAATTGAAAGCGCTGATGTTCTGGAACCTTCTCCAGCGAATCATGGGTTGTCTGGCGTGTCCCCTGCCCCCCCTCCCCCCCTACATCTGGGTGGCAGTAGGTACCTTCAATCCAAGACCGGCACAATTTACTGCCGACAAAACTCTCACCGAGTCAGTTGTCAACACACCTACCAGCAAATACAGAGTTAGACCTCTCACCTTGGTACCCACTCCCCCCCCCACCCACACAGTCACCTCGGCACCTACACGCCCCACCCCCCTACAGTTTCGTTACAATCGATACGATACTCTTAAACGTTCTGGGATTATGTTGTTGATGTTTTACTATCAAACACAATACACCAATGTGATGTTGTTGATGTTTTGCTATCAAACACAATAAACCAATGTGCAACTGTGACTTGTGTGGTAGATGTTTAATGGATGCTGTGTACGCTTAGACTGATGTCGCAATAATTTTTTTTTGTCGTAAGTAACAGGAAGTAGGTAGATCTTTGGTTACTAAGGACTCACTTCAAATTGGTTATCTGTTATACAAAGTAGTAAGAACTTAAGCTAGAGTAGTCTTGTAAGGACTCACTTCAATTTGGTGTAAAGTAATAGAAAGTAGGAACATCTTAAGCTAAAGTAGTCTTGAAAGGACTCACTTCAATTTGGTGTAAAGTAATAGAAAGTAGGAACATCTTACGCTAAGGGCATGGACTCAATCCTATTTGCTACGTAATATAAGGTAGATATAGCTAGACTAGAGTAGGCTAGTAGGGGGGGCAATGCTGTTTGGTAATAGGCAATAGAAAGTGGCCAGATAAATAACGGAGTTGGTCGCGGGCTTCCAATGAATAATTTATGCTACGCGCGGGTATGCGCGTTCATAAGGCATTCGAAAAGTAAACAAATATGTTAGGGCTAGTGAAATCGGTGCGCAGTTGTTGTTTATTCGTGTGTGGCTGGTTACCATGGTGATGACCATGAGGCTGGAGTGAGCGGAGGATGCTGATGGTGTCCGCAGTGTGTTGGCGTCGGATTATTGTTACACTCCTCATCGTTATCGTCTGCATACAGTCGTCTGAGATTTCAACAAACACGTAAGTCATGTGTTGATACTTCTTCTGTACGCCTTACTTGACTCAAGTCAACTTACTCTACACTTTGACTCAAGTCAACTTACTCAACACTTTGACTCAAGTCAACTTGCTCTACACTTTGACTCAAGTCAACTTACTCGACACTTTGACTCAAGTCAACTTGCTCTACACTTTGACTTAAGTCAACTTACTCTAACTCTACTCATTGTAATCACACCCATGTCCAAATTGGTTTTTATATTCCTCCATTTATTTAACTTTATATGTGTCCATATTTGTCTATATATTTGTCCTTATCTGTCTATATTTATCCGTATTTATCTATATATTTGCCCATATTTGTCTATATATTTCTCCGTATTTCTGTATATATTTGCCCATATGTGTCTATATATTTTTCCGTATTTTTCTATATATTTGTCCATATTTTTCTATATATTTGTCTTTATTAGCCTATAATTTCGTTAATTTTCTTATCTATAAATTAGAACAATAATCCATTTTTATTATTTCCCTTTACTAATAGTTTGTATCTTTGTTCATATATGTGTCTGCCTATTTGTTCTAATATATGTTTCAATATTATGCCCCCTTGTTTGTGAGCCTACTGTAAACTTGAGCGTCGTGTCTTTATACTTACAACAGCTAAACCGGTTTGTCCTTATTTTTCTGGATACTAAAACATTTTTCTGGATACTGAAACATTTTTCTGGATACTAAAACATTTTTCTGGATACTGAAACATTTTTCTACCCTACAACTATTTAATTCGGAACCAGCATGTTGATGACGTAGAGAAGTTCCGATTGAGAGAGGTCTATATCATTGGCTATATCTCTATGGGGTAGGGAGATTTGTATGGGGTAGTGAGATATGTATGGGGTAGGGAGATTTGTATGGGGTAGGGAGATTTGTATGGGGTAGGGAGATTTGTATGGGGTAGGGAGATTTGTATGGGGTAGGGAAATCTGTATGGGGTAGGGAGATCTGTATGGGGTAGGGAGATCTGTATGGGGTAGGGTGATCTGTATGGGGTAGGGAGATCTGTATGGGGTAGGGAGATTTGTATGGGGTAGGGAGATTTGTATGGGGTAGGGAGTGATGTATTTGGTAGGGAGATCTGTATGGGGTAGGGAGATCTGTATGGGGTAGGGTGATCTGTATGGGGTAGGGAGATCTGTATGGGGTAGGGAGATTTGTATGGGGTAGGGAGATTTGTATGGGGTAGGGAGTGATGTATTTGGTAGGGAGATCTGTATGGGGTAGGGAGATTTGTATGGGGTAGGGAGATTTGTATGGGGTAGGGAGATCTGTATGGGGTAGGGAAATTTGTGTGGGGTAGGGAGATTTGTATGGGGTAGGGAGTGATGTATTTGGTAGAGAGATTTGTATGTGATAGGGAAATATCTATGGGGTCGAGAGATCTGCATATGGTAGACAGGTCTGTATGTGGTAGAGATATGTATGTGGTAGAGATATGTAAGTGGTAGAGTGATATTTATGTGGTAGAGTGATGTTTATGTGATAGAGTGATATTTATGTGGTAGAGTTATATTTATGTGGTAGAGATATGTATGTGGTAGAGTGATATTTATGTGGTAGAGATATATATGTGGTAGAGTGATATTTATGAGGTAGAGATATGTATGTGGTAACACCTCTGTATGTGGTAGGGAGGTACGGACCACAGCGGTGTATCGGCTAGACCCAGCCGTAAGAAATTAAAATATGCTAATGAATGCATTCAACTTTAGCAGACGTGTTGAACTACATTGGAGTGTACTGGAAAGTTGCGCCTTCTAATAGCAATTAGCACCCCGTGTAATTAACCTTGGCCTAATTAACTATTAGCATATATACCGGCTGTTATTTTAAAAAAAATTAAACCACATAAGGAAAATATAGGTTAAGCATGGCTCTAATATGTCGGAGTAGCCTCTTTGTGCTATTGATGTAACAGTCCAGGTACAGAGTGCTTACCTTAATCTCTGTTGGATGGCTAATGCCGTGGGAAATTATCCAGTGATTAGAACGATTGTACGTTATTTGAAAGTTGCTTTTGAAAATTGATTGTTTGTAACTAAAATGATTGTATTTTAATGAGATGGATTGTTTGTAACTGAAATTATTGTATTTTAATGAGGTGGATTGTTTGTAACTGAAATGATTGCATTTTAATGAGGTGGATTGTTTGTAACTGAAATGATTGTATTTTAATGAGATGGATTGTTTGTAACTGAAATGATTGTATTTTAATGAGATGGATTGTTTGTAACTGAAATGATAGCATTTTAATGAGATGGATTGTTTGTAACTGAAATGATTGTATTTTAGTGAGATGGATTGTTTGTAACTGAAATGATTGTATTTTAATGAGATGGATTGTTTGTAACTGAAATGAACAGAGATGATTGCATACTAGTGAAATGGATTGTATGTTTTTTCTTAAATGATTGTATATTAATAAGGTGTATGGTATGTTATAGCGTCGGTCGTATGTTGTTGAGATGGAGTCAAAACTATTTAATTGAGCGTGTGCTATTGAATTGACTTTATACGAATACATCTACGACTTAACTCCTCACCGGTCATTTTCCCAACCTCCCGGCCATTGCCGGTCATTTTCCCAACCTCCCGGTTATTGCCGGTCATTTTCCCAACCTCCCGGTCATTGCCGGTCATTTTCCCAACCTCCCGGTTATTGCCGGTCATTTTCCCAACCTCCCGGTCATTGCCGGTCATTTTCCCAACCTCCCGGCCATTGCCGGTCATGTTCACAACCTCCCGGTCATTGCCGGTCATTTTCCCAACCTTCCGGTCATTGTCGGTCATTTTCTAACCTCCCGGTCATTGCCGGTCATTTTCCCAACCTCCCGGTCATTGCCGGTCATTTTCCCAACCTCCCGGTCATTGCCGGTCATTTTCCCGACCACCGGTCGTTTTCCCTAATCCCGATATGCCCTGGTCATTTACACAACCCCCCCCCCCCCCGTGTTTAGCCTCCCTTACCACCAAGGGCGTTCACCCTGTCTACTAGACTAGAAACCACATTGTCATATATACAACCATTGAAAAGTAATACAACTTGCGATAGAAATCTTTATATAGTCAAATATTTGACCGGCGACATCATGCAGTCGCTTCTAATTCAGGGTCTAACTAATGAGATCATGCAATTGTTTCTAATTCAATATTTAATTAATACCCGACACTTTTAAAGGCGTATAGACTTAAAATAATATGAAATGTAAGTGTTCTATAGTTGGCAAGTAGGCGCAATGTCTTTTAGAAAAGTAAGACATGTTTATCAAAATTCATTTCATTTTTTTTTTAGACTTTGCGATCCATTGTGCAGATGAAGTGGAGTTCATGTGTTTTTTTTTACCTCGGCTTATGAAGGGACGGTGTGGTCAGCACTATACCCAGCCGCCTGTACTTTCGGCAACGTATGCCAGGTACCCATTAGAGCTGGGAGGACTCTGGGAATTCACGAATATTCTCTTGTTCGAGCTGGTTCAAGCTTTCAGCTAAAACGTGACCCCGTCAGAAAATCTGCTTGTCTTTGAGGAGTTCCAAAACACGAGATGTTTTGATGGTCAGCACCAACAGCAGCTGGTCTGTTTCACCACGGCATCGGTCAACATTTTGATCATTGATTGATGCTGAAAGGGTCAACGTCCCGGAGAGATGTGTTGATGTCGCTTTTCTTCTCCGCATCTTTGAACCAATTGAACACTTTAGTCTTGAAAGGAGCGAAAATATTCGCCACTACTTTGACAGTATGGAGCGACGTGGTCGGGAAGTAAAGCGCACGTCTGCTAATCCGAAAGACTTGAGTCGGTAGGACGTTCCAAAAGTCTCTGATGACGGCAAAAAAATGATCACACTTCCCTGTCTATCTGCCCTGTTTATCTGCCCTGTTCATCTGCCCTTGAAAACGTGCACTGTGTTTGCTTGTTCCTAAAATTCAGATAAATGGTGGTTGTTTTCAGTTGTGATGGGGTGAGGTGGAAGGGGCTTTTGAAGAAAAAAAAACATTGCCATCACAGAATGGAGCTATGTATAGAAGTCTGTGCAAATCTCGGCTGAAAGACTCCCGTCATATTGTGGTCTCAGGGTTACAGTGTTTATTCCAGAATTTAGATCCTATCTTTTGACCAGCTCGGCCAAATATGCACATTACCGTTAATTTATGTTTCCGACAACAAACGAATCTGACGCACCATCATCGCAAATCCTCGTATAATTGGGAAGCATAACGCGAATTCG